>NW_027414231.1:0-40154 GCF_964106895.1 Numenius arquata | reverse complement strand
GCGGGCACTTGCAGAACTCTGCAGGAACCCGCGGAACTTTATGGAACCCTACCAGCCCCTACGGAAGCCTAAAGACCCTTGCAGGCAGTTACGGAACGGTACAGGGCCCTAGGGAACTTTACCAGCCACTACGGAACTCTACGGGCCCCTACGGAACCCTGCAGAACCCTCCAGAACCTTACAGAATCCCACGGATTCCTACAGACTCCTGCGGGCACTTACTCAACCCTAGAGGACCCTACGGAACACTACTGGCTCCTGCGGTACTCCAGAGGCCTCTAGGGAACCTATGAAGCTCTACGGAACCCTATGGATCCTTACGGAACAGTACGGGCCCCTTCAGACCTCTGCGGGCGCTTATGGAAAGCTACAGGACCCTACGGAACTGTACGAGACTCTACAGGCCCCTAGGGAACACCACAGGCCCCTACGGAACCCTACACAACCCTCCGGAAACATATGGCACCCTACAAGCTCCTACCAACCCCTGCGGGCACTTACACAACCCTACAGGTCCCTACGGCAATCTACGGGACTCTACGGGCCCCTAGGGAACCCTTCAGATTTCGACGGAACCCTACGAGGCCCTCTGGAACCCTACAGAATACTCCAGGACCCGACAGCACTCTACAAGACCCTTAGCAACACAACGGAACCTCACTAAAACCCTATGGGCTCCTACAGAACACTGCAGGTGCCTACGGAACCCTACAGACCCCTACGGAACCCTACAGACACCTGCGGGCACTTACGGAACCCTGCAGGCCCCTACGGAACCCTACAGGTCCATACAGAACCCCACAGGGCCCTACGGAACTTTACCAGCCACTACGGAACTCTACGGGTCCCTACGGAACCCTGCAGAACCCTCCGGAACCTTACAGAATCCCACAGACTCCTACAGACTTCTGCGGGCACTTACACAACCCTACAGGTCCCTACGGAAATCTACGGGACTCTATGGGCCCCTAGGGTACCCTTCAGATTTCGACGGAACCCTACGAGCCCCTCTGGAACCCTACAGAATACTCCAGGACCCGACAGCACTCTACAAGACCCTTAGCAACACAACGGAACCTCACGAAAACCCTATGGGCTCCTACAGAACACTGTAGGTGCCTACGGAAACCTACAGACCCCTACGGAATACTACCAGCCACTACAGAAAAATATGGCCCCTACGGAACTCTACGGAACCTGGCAGAAACACTGTGGGCCCCTACAGGCCCTTGCGGGCACTTGCAGAACTCTGCAGGAACCCGCGGAACTTTATGGAACCCTACCAGCCCCTACGGAAGCCTAAAGACCCTTGCAGGCAGTTACGGAACGGTACAGGGCCCTAGGGAACTTTACCAGCCACTACGGAACTCTACGGGCCCCTACGGAACCCTGCAGAACCCTCCAGAACCTTACAGAATCCCACGGATTCCTACAGACTCCTGCGGGCACTTACTCAACCCTAGAGGACCCTACGGAACACTACTGGCTCCTGCGGTACTCCAGAGGCCTCTAGGGAACCTATGAAGCTCTACGGAACCCTATGGATCCTTACGGAACAGTACGGGCCCCTTCAGACCTCTGCGGGCGCTTATGGAAAGCTACAGGACCCTACGGAACTGTACGAGACTCTACAGGCCCCTAGGGAACACCACAGGCCCCTACGGAACCCTACACAACCCTCCGGAAACATATGGCACCCTACAAGCTCCTACCAACCCCTGCGGGCACTTACACAACCCTACAGGTCCCTACGGCAATCTACGGGACTCTACGGGCCCCTAGGGAACCCTTCAGATTTCGACGGAACCCTACGAGGCCCTCTGGAACCCTACAGAATACTCCAGGACCCGACAGCACTCTACAAGACCCTTAGCAACACAACGGAACCTCACTAAAACCCTATGGGCTCCTACAGAACACTGCAGGTGCCTACGGAACCCTACAGACCCCTACGGAACCCTACAGACACCTGCGGGCACTTACGGAACCCTGCAGGCCCCTACGGAACCCTACAGGTCCATACAGAACCCCACAGGGCCCTACGGAACTTTACCAGCCACTACGGAACTCTACGGGTCCCTACGGAACCCTGCAGAACCCTCCGGAACCTTACAGAATCCCACAGACTCCTACAGACTTCTGCGGGCACTTACACAACCCTACAGGTCCCTACGGAAATCTACGGGACTCTATGGGCCCCTAGGGTACCCTTCAGATTTCGACGGAACCCTACGAGCCCCTCTGGAACCCTACAGAATACTCCAGGACCCGACAGCACTCTACAAGACCCTTAGCAACACAACGGAACCTCACGAAAACCCTATGGGCTCCTACAGAACACTGTAGGTGCCTACGGAAACCTACAGACCCCTACGGAATACTACCAGCCACTACAGAAAAATATGGCCCCTACGGAACTCTACGGAACCTGGCAGAAACACTGTGGGCCCCTACAGGCCCTTGCGGGCACTTGCAGAACTCTGCAGGAACCTGCGGAACTTTATGGAACCCTACCAGCCCCTACGGAAGCCTAAAGACCCTTGCAGGCAGTTACGGAACGGTACAGGGCCCTAGGGAACTTTACCAGCCACTACGGAACTCTACGGGCCCCTACGGAACCCTGCAGAACCCTCCAGAACCTTACAGAATCCCACGGATTCCTACAGACTCCTGCGGGCACTTACTCAACCCTAGAGGACCCTACGGAACACTACTGGCTCCTGCGGTACTCCAGAGGCCTCTAGGGAACCTACGAAGCTCTACGGAACCCTATGGATCCTTACGGAACAGTACGGGCCCCTTCAGACCTCTGCGGGCGCTTATGGAAAGCTACAGGACCCTACGGAACTGTACGAGACTCTACAGGCCCCTAGGGAACACCACAGGCCCCTACGGAACCCTACACAACCCTCCGGAAACATATGGCACCCTACAAGCTCCTACCAACCCCTGCGGGCACTTACACAACCCTACAGGTCCCTACGGCAATCTACGGGACTCTACGGGCCCCTAGGGAACCCTTCAGATTTCGACGGAACCCTACGAGGCCCTCTGGAACCCTACAGAATACTCCAGGACCCGACAGCACTCTACAAGACCCTTAGCAACACAACGGAACCTCACTAAAACCCTATGGGCTCCTACAGAACACTGCAGGTGCCTACGGAACCCTACAGACCCCTACGGAACCCTACAGACACCTGCGGGCACTTACGGAACCCTGCAGGCCCCTACGGAACCCTACAGGTCCATACAGAACCCCACAGGGCCCTACGGAACTTTACCAGCCACTACGGAACTCTACGGGTCCCTACGGAACCCTGCAGAACCCTCCGGAACCTTACAGAATCCCACAGACTCCTACAGACTTCTGCGGGCACTTACACAACCCTACAGGTCCCTACGGAAATCTACGGGACTCTATGGGCCCCTAGGGTACCCTTCAGATTTCGACGGAACCCTACGAGCCCCTCTGGAACCCTACAGAATACTCCAGGACCCGACAGCACTCTACAAGACCCTTAGCAACACAACGGAACCTCACGAAAACCCTATGGGCTCCTACAGAACACTGTAGGTGCCTACGGAAACCTACAGACCCCTACGGAATACTACCAGCCACTACAGAAAAATATGGCCCCTACGGAACTCTACGGAACCTGGCAGAAACACTGTGGGCCCCTACAGGCCCTTGCGGGCACTTGCAGAACTCTGCAGGAACCCGCGGAACTTTATGGAACCCTACCAGCCCCTACGGAAGCCTAAAGACCCTTGCAGGCAGTTACGGAACGGTACAGGGCCCTAGGGAACTTTACCAGCCACTACGGAACTCTACGGGCCCCTACGGAACCCTGCAGAACCCTCCAGAACCTTACAGAATCCCACGGATTCCTACAGACTCCTGCGGGCACTTACTCAACCCTAGAGGACCCTACGGAACACTACTGGCTCCTGCGGTACTCCAGAGGCCTCTAGGGAACCTACGAAGCTCTACGGAACCCTATGGATCCTTACGGAACAGTACGGGCCCCTTCAGACCTCTGCGGGCGCTTATGGAAAGCTACAGGACCCTACGGAACTGTACGAGACTCTACAGGCCCCTAGGGAACACCACAGGCCCCTACGGAACCCTACACAACCCTCCGGAAACATATGGCACCCTACAAGCTCCTACCAACCCCTGCGGGCACTTACACAACCCTACAGGTCCCTACGGCAATCTACGGGACTCTACGGGCCCCTAGGGAACCCTTCAGATTTCGACGGAACCCTACGAGGCCCTCTGGAACCCTACAGAATACTCCAGGACCCGACAGCACTCTACAAGACCCTTAGCAACACAACGGAACCTCACTAAACCCCTATGGGCTCCTACAGAACACTGCAGGCGCCTACGGAACCCTACAGACCCCTACAGAATACTACCAGCCACTACAGAAAAATATGGCCCCTACGGAACTCTACGGAACCTGGCAGAAACACTGTGGGCCCCTACAGGCCCTTGCGGGCACTTGCAGAACTCTGCAGGAACCCGCGGAACTTTATGGAACCCTACCAGCCCCTACGGAAGCCTAAAGACCCTTGCAGGCAGTTACGGAACGGTACAGGGCCCTAGGGAACTTTACCAGCCACTACGGAACTCTACGGGCCCCTACGGAACCCTGCAGAACCCTCCAGAACCTTACAGAATCCCACGGATTCCTACAGACTCCTGCGGGCACTTACTCAACCCTAGAGGACCCTACGGAACACTACTGGCTCCTGCGGTACTCCAGAGGCCTCTAGGGAACCTACGAAGCTCTACGGAACCCTATGGATCCTTACGGAACAGTACGGGCCCCTTCAGACCTCTGCGGGCGCTTATGGAAAGCTACAGGACCCTACGGAACTGTACGAGACTCTACAGGCCCCTAGGGAACACCACAGGCCCCTACGGAACCCTACACAACCCTCCGGAAACATATGGCACCCTACAAGCTCCTACCAACCCCTGCGGGCACTTACACAACCCTACAGGTCCCTACGGCAATCTACGGGACTCTACGGGCCCCTAGGGAACCCTTCAGATTTCGACGGAACCCTACGAGGCCCTCTGGAACCCTACAGAATACTCCAGGACCCGACAGCACTCTACAAGACCCTTAGCAACACAACGGAACCTCACTAAAACCCTATGGGCTCCTACAGAACACTGCAGGTCGCCTACGGAACCCTACAGACCCCTACGGAACCCTACAGACACCTGCGGGCACTTACGGAACCCTGCAGGCCCCTACGGAACCCTACAGGTCCATACAGAACCCCACAGGGCCCTACGGAACTTTACCAGCCACTACGGAACTCTACGGGTCCCTACGGAACCCTGCAGAACCCTCCGGAACCTTACAGAATCCCACAGACTCCTACAGACTTCTGCGGGCACTTACACAACCCTACAGGTCCCTACGGAAATCTACGGGACTCTATGGGCCCCTAGGGTACCCTTCAGATTTCGACGGAACCCTACGAGCCCCTCTGGAACCCTACAGAATACTCCAGGACCCGACAGCACTCTACAAGACCCTTAGCAACACAACGGAACCTCACGAAAACCCTATGGGCTCCTACAGAACACTGTAGGTGCCTACGGAAACCTACAGACCCCTACGGAATACTACCAGCCACTACAGAAAAATATGGCCCCTACGGAACTCTACGGAACCTGGCAGAAACACTGTGGGCCCCTACAGGCCCTTGCGGGCACTTGCAGAACTCTGCAGGAACCCGCGGAACTTTATGGAACCCTACCAGCCCCTACGGAAGCCTAAAGACCCTTGCAGGCAGTTACGGAACGGTACAGGGCCCTAGGGAACTTTACCAGCCACTACGGAACTCTACGGGCCCCTACGGAACCCTGCAGAACCCTCCAGAACCTTACAGAATCCCACGGATTCCTACAGACTCCTGCGGGCACTTACTCAACCCTAGAGGACCCTACGGAACACTACTGGCTCCTGCGGTACTCCAGAGGCCTCTAGGGAACCTACGAAGCTCTACGGAACCCTATGGATCCTTACGGAACAGTACGGGCCCCTTCAGACCTCTGCGGGCGCTTATGGAAAGCTACAGGACCCTACGGAACTGTACGAGACTCTACAGGCCCCTAGGGAACACCACAGGCCCCTACGGAACCCTACACAACCCTCCGGAAACATATGGCACCCTACAAGCTCCTACCAACCCCTGCGGGCACTTACACAACCCTACAGGTCCCTACGGCAATCTACGGGACTCTACGGGCCCCTAGGGAACCCTTCAGATTTCGACGGAACCCTACGAGGCCCTCTGGAACCCTACAGAATACTCCAGGACCCGACAGCACTCTACAAGACCCTTAGCAACACAACGGAACCTCACTAAAACCCTATGGGCTCCTACAGAACACTGCAGGTGCCTACGGAACCCTACAGACCCCTACGGAACCCTACAGACACCTGCGGGCACTTACGGAACCCTGCAGGCCCCTACGGAACCCTACAGGTCCATACAGAACCCCACAGGGCCCTACGGAACTTTACCAGCCACTACGGAACTCTACGGGTCCCTACGGAACCCTGCAGAACCCTCCGGAACCTTACAGAATCCCACAGACTCCTACAGACTTCTGCGGGCACTTACACAACCCTACAGGTCCCTACGGAAATCTACGGGACTCTATGGGCCCCTAGGGAACCCTATAGATTTCGATGGAACCCTACGAGCCCCTCTGGAACCCTACAGAATACTCCAGGACCCGACAGCACTCTACAAGACCCTTAGCAACACAACGGAACCTCACTAAACCCCTATGGGCTCCTACAGAACACTGCAGGCGCCTACGGAACCCTACAGACCCCTACGGAATACTACCAGCCACTACAGAAAAATATGGCCCCTACGGAACTCTACGGAACCTGGCAGAAACACTGTGGGCCCCTACAGGCCCTTGCGGGCACTTGCAGAACTCTGCAGGAACCCGCGGAACTTTATGGAACCCTACCAGCCCCTACGGAAGCCTAAAGACCCTTGCAGGCAGTTACGGAACGGTACAGGGCCCTAGGGAACTTTACCAGCCACTACGGAACTCTACGGGCCCCTACGGAACCCTGCAGAACCCTCCAGAACCTTACAGAATCCCACGGATTCCTACAGACTCCTGCGGGCACTTACTCAACCCTAGAGGACCCTACGGAACACTACTGGCTCCTGCGGTACTCCAGAGGCCTCTAGGGAACCTATGAAGCTCTACGGAACCCTATGGATCCTTACGGAACAGTACGGGCCCCTTCAGACCTCTGCGGGCGCTTATGGAAAGCTACAGGACCCTACGGAACTGTACGAGACTCTACAGGCCCCTAGGGAACACCACAGGCCCCTACGGAACCCTACACAACCCTCCGGAAACATATGGCACCCTACAAGCTCCTACCAACCCCTGCGGGCACTTACACAACCCTACAGGTCCCTACGGCAATCTACGGGACTCTACGGGCCCCTAGGGAACCCTTCAGATTTCGACGGAACCCTACGAGGCCCTCTGGAACCCTACAGAATACTCCAGGACCCGACAGCACTCTACAAGACCCTTAGCAACACAACGGAACCTCACTAAAACCCTATGGGCTCCTACAGAACACTGCAGGTGCCTACGGAACCCTACAGACCCCTACGGAACCCTACAGACACCTGCGGGCACTTACGGAACCCTGCAGGCCCCTACGGAACCGTACAGGTCCATACAGAACCCCACAGGGCCCTACGGAACTTTACCAGCCACTACGGAACTCTATGGGTCCCTACGGAACCCTGCAGAACCCTCCGGAACCTTACAGAATCCCACAGACTCCTACAGACTTCTGCGGGCACTTACACAACCCTACAGGTCCCTACGGAAATCTACGGGACTCTATGGGCCCCTAGGGAACCCTATAGATTTCGACGGAACCCTACGAGCCCCTCTGGAACCCTACAGAATACTCCAGGACCCGACAGCACTCTACAAGACCCTTAGCAACACAACGGAACCTCACTAAACCCCTATGGGCTCCTACAGAACACTGCAGGCGCCTACGGAACCCTACAGACCCCTACGGAATACTACCAGCCACTACAGAAAAATATGGCCCCTACGGAACTCTACGGAACCTGGCAGAAACACTGTGGGCCCCTACAGGCCCTTGCGGGCACTTGCAGAACTCTGCAGGAACCCGCGGAACTTTATGGAACCCTACCAGCCCCTACGGAAGCCTAAAGACCCTTGCAGGCAGTTACGGAACGGTACAGGGCCCTAGGGAACTTTACCAGCCACTACGGAACTCTACGGGCCCCTACGGAACCCTGCAGAACCCTCCAGAACCTTACAGAATCCCACGGATTCCTACAGACTCCTGCGGGCACTTACTCAACCCTAGAGGACCCTACGGAACACTACTGGCTCCTGCGGTACTCCAGAGGCCTCTAGGGAACCTACGAAGCTCTACGGAACCCTATGGATCCTTACGGAACAGTACAGGCCCCTTCAGACCTCTGCGGGCGCTTATGGAAACCTACAGGACCCTACGGAACTGTACGAGACTCTACAGGCCCCTAGGGAACACCACAGGCCCCTACGGAACCCTACACAACCCTCCGGAAACATATGGCACCCTACAAGCTCCTACCAACCCCTGCGGGCACTTACACAACCCTACAGGTCCCTACGGCAATCTACGGGACTCTACGGGCCCCTAGGGAACCCTTCAGATTTCGACGGAACCCTACGAGGCCCTCTGGAACCCTACAGAATACTCCAGGACCCGACAGCACTCTACAAGACCCTTAGCAACACAACGGAACCTCACTAAAACCCTATGGGCTCCTACAGAACACTGCAGGTGCCTACGGAACCCTACAGACCCCTACGGAACCCTACAGACACCTGCGGGCACTTACGGAACCCTGCAGGCCCCTACGGAACCCTACAGGTCCATACAGAACCCCACAGGGCCCTACGGAACTTTACCAGCCACTACGGAACTCTATGGGTCCCTACGGAACCCTGCAGAACCCTCCGGAACCTTACAGAATCCCACAGACTCCTACAGACTTCTGCGGGCACTTACACAACCCTACAGGTCCCTACGGAAATCTACGGGACTCTATGGGCCCCTAGGGAACCCTATAGATTTCGACGGAACCCTACGAGCCCCTCTGGAACCCTACAGAATACTCCAGGACCCGACAGCACTCTACAAGACCCTTAGCAACACAACGGAACCTCACTAAACCCCTATGGGCTCCTACAGAACACTGCAGGCGCCTACGGAACCCTACAGACCCCTACGGAATACTACCAGCCACTACAGAAAAATATGGCCCCTACGGAACTCTACGGAACCTGGCAGAAACACTGTGGGCCCCTACAGGCCCTTGCGGGCACTTGCAGAACTCTGCAGGAACCCGCGGAACTTTATGGAACCCTACCAGCCCCTACGGAAGCCTAAAGACCCTTGCAGGCAGTTACGGAACGGTACAGGGCCCTAGGGAACTTTACCAGCCACTACGGAACTCTACGGGCCCCTACGGAACCCTGCAGAACCCTCCAGAACCTTACAGAATCCCACGGATTCCTACAGACTCCTGCGGGCACTTACTCAACCCTAGAGGACCCTACGGAACACTACTGGCTCCTGCGGTACTCCAGAGGCCTCTAGGGAACCTACGAAGCTCTACGGAACCCTATGGATCCTTACGGAACAGTACAGGCCTCTTCAGACCTCTGCGGGCGCTTATGGAAAGCTACAGGACCCTACGGAACTGTACGAGACTCTACAGGCCCCTAGGGAACACCACAGGCCCCTACGGAACCCTACACAACCCTCCGGAAACATATGGCACCCTACAAGCTCCTACCAACCCCTGCGGGCACTTACACAACCCTACAGGTCCCTACGGCAATCTACGGGACTCTACGGGCCCCTAGGGAACCCTTCAGATTTCGACGGAACCCTACGAGGCCCTCTGGAACCCTACAGAATACTCCAGGACCCGACAGCACTCTACAAGACCCTTAGCAACACAACGGAACCTCACTAAAACCCTATGGGCTCCTACAGAACACTGCAGGTGCCTACGGAACCCTACAGACCCCTACGGAACCCTACAGACACCTGCGGGCACTTACGGAACCCTGCAGGCCCCTACGGAACCCTACAGGTCCATACAGAACCCCACAGGGCCCTACGGAACTTTACCAGCCACTACGGAACTCTACGGGTCCCTACGGAACCCTGCAGAACCCTCCGGAACCTTACAGAATCCCACAGACTCCTACAGACTTCTGCGGGCACTTACACAACCCTACAGGTCCCTACGGAAATCTACGGGACTCTATGGGCCCCTAGGGAACCCTATAGATTTCGACGGAACCCTACGAGCCCCTCTGGAACCCTACAGAATACTCCAGGACCCGACAGCACTCTACAAGACCCTTAGCAACACAACGGAACCTCACGAAAACCCTATGGGCTCCTACAGAACACTGCAGGCGCCTACGGAACCCTACAGACCCCTACAGAATACTACCAGCCACTACAGAAAAATATGGCCCCTACGGAACTCTACGGAACCTGGCAGAAACACTGTGGGCCCCTACAGGCCCTTGCGGGCACTTGCAGAACTCTGCAGGAACCCGCGGAACTTTATGGAACCCTACCAGCCCCTACGGAAGCCTAAAGACCCTTGCAGGCAGTTACGGAACGGTACAGGGCCCTAGGGAACTTTACCAGCCACTACGGAACTCTACGGGCCCCTACGGAACCCTGCAGAACCCTCCAGAACCTTACAGAATCCCACGGATTCCTACAGACTCCTGCGGGCACTTACTCAACCCTAGAGGACCCTACGGAACACTGCCAGCTCCTATGGAAGGAACCCTACGGGCCCCTACAGAACACTACTGGCTCCTGCGGTACTCCAGAGGCCTCTAGGGAACCTACGAAGCTCTACGGAGCCCTATGGATCCTTACGGAACAGTACGGGCCCCTTCAGACCGCTGCGGGCGCTTATGGAAACCTACAGGACCCTACGGAACTGTACGAGACTCTACAGGCCCCTAGGGAACACCACAGGCCCCTACGGAACCCTACACAACCCTCCGGAAACATATGGCACCCTACAAGCTCCTACCAACCCCTGCGGGCACTTACACAACCCTACAGGTCCCTACGGCAATCTACGGGACTCTACGGGCCCCTAGGGAACCCTTCAGATTTCGACGGAACCCTACGAGGCCCTCTGGAACCCTACAGAATACTCCAGGACCCGACAGCACTCTACAAGACCCTTAGCAACACAACGGAACCTCACTAAAACCCTATGGGCTCCTACAGAACACTGCAGGTGCCTACGGAACCCTACAGACCCCTACGGAACCCTACAGACACCTGCGGGCACTTACGGAACCCTGCAGGCCCCTACGGAACCCTACAGGTCCATACAGAACCCCACAGGGCCCTACGGAACTTTACCAGCCACTACGGAACTCTACGGGTCCCTACGGAACCCTGCAGAACCCTCCGGAACCTTACAGAATCCCACAGACTCCTACAGACTTCTGCGGGCACTTACACAACCCTACAGGTCCCTACGGAAATCTACGGGACTCTATGGGCCCCTAGGGAACCCTATAGATTTCGATGGAACCCTACGAGGCCCTCTGGAACCCTACAGAATACTCCAGGACCCGACAGCACTCTACAAGACCCTTAGCAACACAACGGAACCTCACGAAAACCCTATGGGCTCCTACAGAACACTGCAGGCGCCTACGGAACCCTACAGACCCCTACAGAATACTACCAGCCACTACAGAAAAATATGGCCCCTACGGAACTCTACGGAACCTGGCAGAAACACTGTGGGCCCCTACAGGCCCTTGCGGGCACTTGCAGAACTCTGCAGGAACCCGCGGAACTTTATGGAACCCTACCAGCCCCTACGGAAGCCTAAAGACCCTTGCAGGCAGTTACGGAACGGTACAGGGCCCTAGGGAACTTTACCAGCCACTACGGAACTCTACGGGCCCCTACGGAACCCTGCAGAACCCTCCAGAACCTTACAGAATCCCATGGATTCCTACAGACTCCTGCGGGCACTTACTCAACCCTAGAGGACCCTACGGAACACTACTGGCTCCTGCGGTACTCCAGAGGCCTCTAGGGAACCTACGAAGCTCTACGGAACTCTATGGATCCTTACGGAACAGTACGGGCCCCTTCAGACCTCTGCGGGCGCTTATGGAAACCTACAGGACCCTACGGAACTGTACGAGACTCTACAGGCCCCTAGGGAACACCACAGGCCCCTACGGAACCCTACACAACCCTCCAGAAACATATGGCACCCTACAAGCTCCTACCAACCCCTGCGGGCACTTACACAACCCTACAGGTCCCTACGGCAATCTACGGGACTCTACGGGCCCCTAGGGAACCCTTCAGATTTCGACGGAACCCTACGAGGCCCTCTGGAACCCTACAGAATACTCCAGGACCCGACAGCACTCTACAAGACCCTTAGCAACACAACGGAACCTCACTAAAACCCTATGGGCTCCTACAGAACACTGCAGGTGCCTACGGAACACTACAGACCCCTACGGAACCCTACAGACACCTGCGGGCACTTACGGAACCCTGCAGGCCCCTACGGAACCGTACAGGTCCATACAGAACCCCACAGGGCCCTACGGAACTTTACCAGCCACTACGGAACTCTACGGGTCCCTACGGAACCCTGCAGAACCCTCCAGAACCTTACAGAATCCCATGGATTCCTACAGACTCCTGCGGGCACTTACTCAACCCTAGAGGACCCTACGGAACACTACTGGCTCCTGCGGTACTCCAGAGGCCTCTAGGGAACCTACGAAGCTCTACGGAGCCCTATGGATCCTTACGGAACAGTACGGGCCCCTTCAGACCTCTGCGGGCGCTTATGGAAACCTACAGGACCCTACGGAACTGTACGAGACTCTACAGGCCCCTAGGGAACACCACAGGCCCCTACGGAACCCTACACAACCCTCCGGAAACATATGGCACCCTACAAGCTCCTACCAACCCCTGCGGGCACTTACACAACCCTACAGGTCCCTACGGCAATCTACGGGACTCTACGGGCCCCTAGGGAACCCTTCAGATTTCGACGGAACCCTACGAGGCCCTCTGGAACCCTACAGAATACTCCAGGACCCAACAGCACTCTACAAGACCCTTAGCAACACAACGGAACCTCACTAAAACCCTATGGGCTCCTACAGAACACTGCAGGTGCCTACGGAACCCTACAGACCCCTACGGAACCCTACAGACACCTGCGGGCACTTACGGAACCCTGCAGGCCCCTACGGAACCCTACAGGTCCATACAGAACCCCACAGGGCCCTACGGAACTTTACCAGCCACTACGGAACTCTACGGGTCCCTACGGAACCCTGCAGAACCCTCCGGAACCTTACAGAATCCCACAGACTCCTACAGACTTCTGCGGGCACTTACACAACCCTACAGGTCCCTACGGAAATCTACGGGACTCTATGGGCCCCTAGGGAACCCTATAGATTTCGATGGAACCCTACGAGGCCCTCTGGAACCCTACAGAATACTCCAGGACCCGACAGCACTCTACAAGACCCTTAGCAACACAACGGAACCTCACGAAAACCCTATGGGCTCCTACAGAACACTGCAGGCGCCTACGGAACCCTACAGACCCCTACAGAATACTACCAGCCACTACAGAAAAATATGGCCCCTACGGAACTCTACGGAACCTGGCAGAAACACTGTGGGCCCCTACAGGCCCTTGCGGGCACTTGCAGAACTCTGCAGGAACCCGCGGAACTTTATGGAACCCTACCAGCCCCTACGGAAGCCTAAAGACCCTTGCAGGCAGTTACGGAACGGTACAGGGCCCTAGGGAACTTTACCAGCCACTACGGAACTCTACGGGCCCCTACGGAACCCTGCAGAACCCTCCAGAACCTTACAGAATCCCACGGATTCCTACAGACTCCTGCGGGCACTTACTCAACCCTAGAGGACCCTACGGAACACTGCCAGCTCCTATGGAAGGAACCCTACGGGCCCCTACAGAACACTACTGGCTCCTGCGGTACTCCAGAGGCCTCTAGGGAACCTACGAAGCTCTACGGAGCCCTATGGATCCTTACGGAACAGTACGGGCCCCTTCAGACCGCTGCGGGCGCTTATGGAAACCTACAGGACCCTACGGAACTGTACGAGACTCTACAGGCCCCTAGGGAACACCACAGGCCCCTACGGAACCCTACACAACCCTCCGGAAACATATGGCACCCTACAAGCTCCTACCAACCCCTGCGGGCACTTACACAACCCTACAGGTCCCTACGGCAATCTACGGGACTCTACGGGCCCCTAGGGAACCCTTCAGATTTTGACGGAACCCTACGAGGCCCTCTGGAACCCTACAGAATACTCCAGGACCCGACAGCACTCTACAAGACCCTTAGCAACACAACGGAACCTCACTAAAACCCTATGGGCTCCTACAGAACACTGCAGGTGCCTACGGAACCCTACAGACCCCTACGGAACCCTACAGACACCTGCGGGCACTTACGGAACCCTGCAGGCCCCTACGGAACCCTACAGGTCCATACAGAACCCCACAGGGCCCTACGGAACTTTACCAGCCACTACGGAACTCTACGGGTCCCTACAGAACCCTGCAGAACCCTCCGGAACCTTACAGAATCCCACAGACTCCTACAGACTTCTGCGGGCACTTACACAACCCTACAGGTCCCTACGGAAATCTACGGGACTCTATGGGCCCCTAGGGAACCCTATAGATTTCGATGGAACCCTACGAGGCCCTCTGGAACCCTACAGAATACTCCAGGACCCGACAGCACTCTACAAGACCCTTAGCAACACAACGGAACCTCACGAAAACCCTATGGGCTCCTACAGAACACTGCAGGCGCCTACGGAACCCTACAGACCCCTACAGAATACTACCAGCCACTACAGAAAAATATGGCCCCTACGGAACTCTACGGAACCTGGCAGAAACACTGTGGGCCCCTACAGGCCCTTGCGGGCACTTGCAGAACTCTGCAGGAACCCGCGGAACTTTATGGAACCCTACCAGCCCCTACGGAAGCCTAAAGACCCTTGCAGGCAGTTACGGAACGGTACAGGGCCCTAGGGAACTTTACCAGCCACTACGGAACTCTACGGGCCCCTACGGAACCCTGCAGAACCCTCCAGAACCTTACAGAATCCCACGGATTCCTACAGACTCCTGCGGGCACTTACTCAACCCTAGAGGACCCTACGGAACACTACTGGCTCCTGCGGTACTCCAGAGGCCTCTAGGGAACCTACGAAGCTCTACGGAACCCTATGGATCCTTACGGAACAGTACGGGCCCCTTCAGACCTCTGCGGGCGCTTATGGAAACCTACAGGACCCTACGGAACTGTACGAGACTCTACAGGCCCCTAGGGAACACCACAGGCCCCTACGGAACCCTACACAACCCTCCGGAAACATATGGCACCCTACAAGCTCCTACCAACCCCTGCGGGCACTTACACAACCCTACAGGTCCCTACGGCAATCTACGGGACTCTACGGGCCCCTAGGGAACCCTTCAGATTTCGACGGAACCCTACGAGGCCCTCTGGAACCCTACAGAATACTCCAGGACCCGACAGCACTCTACAAGACCCTTAGCAACACAACGGAACCTCACTAAAACCCTATGGGCTCCTACAGAACACTGCAGGTGCCTACGGAACCCTACAGACCCCTACGGAACCCTACAGACACCTGCGGGCACTTACGGAACCCTGCAGGCCCCTACGGAACCCTACAGGTCCATACAGAACCCCACAGGGCCCTACGGAACTTTACCAGCCACTACGGAACTCTACGGGTCCCTACGGAACCCTGCAGAACCCTCCGGAACCTTACAGAATCCCACAGACTCCTACAGACTTCTGCGGGCACTTACACAACCCTACAGGTCCCTACGGAAATCTACGGGACTCTATGGGCCCCTAGGGAACCCTATAGATTTCGATGGAACCCTACGAGCCCCTCTGGAACCCTACAGAATACTCCAGGACCCGACAGCACTCTACAAGACCCTTAGCAACACAACGGAACCTCACTAAACCCCTATGGGCTCCTACAGAACACTGTAGGTGCCTACGGAAACCTACAGACCCCTACGGAATACTACCAGCCACTACAGAAAAATATGGCCCCTACGGAACTCTACGGAACCTGGCAGAAACACTGTGGGCCCCTACAGGCCCTTGCGGGCACTTGCAGAACTCTGCAGGAACCCGCGGAACTTTATGGAACCCTACCAGCCCCTACGGAAGCCTAAAGACCCTTGCAGGCAGTTACGGAACGGTACAGGGCCCTAGGGAACTTTACCAGCCACTACGGAACTCTACGGGCCCCTACGGAACCCTGCAGAACCCTCCAGAACCTTACAGAATCCCACGGATTCCTACAGACTCCTGCGGGCACTTACTCAACCCTAGAGGACCCTACGGAACACTACTGGCTCCTGCGGTACTCCAGAGGCCTCTAGGGAACCTACGAAGCTCTACGGAACCCTATGGATCCTTACGGAACAGTACGGGCCCCTTCAGACCTCTGCGGGCGCTTATGGAAACCTACAGGACCCTACGGAACTGTACGAGACTCTACAGGCCCCTAGGGAACACCACAGGCCCCTACGGAACCCTACACAACCCTCCGGAAACATATGGCACCCTACAAGCTCCTACCAACCCCTGCGGGCACTTACACAACCCTACAGGTCCCTACGGCAATCTACGGGACTCTACGGGCCCCTAGGGAACCCTTCAGATTTCGACGGAACCCTACGAGGCCCTCTGGAACCCTACAGAATACTCCAGGACCCGACAGCACTCTACAAGACCCTTAGCAACACAACGGAACCTCACTAAAACCCTATGGGCTCCTACAGAACACTGCAGGTGCCTACGGAACCCTACAGACCCCTACGGAACCCTACAGACACCTGCGGGCACTTACGGAACCCTGCAGGCCCCTACGGAACCCTACAGGTCCATACAGAACCCCACAGGGCCCTACGGAACTTTACCAGCCACTACGGAACTCTACGGGTCCCTACGGAACCCTGCAGAACCCTCCGGAACCTTACAGAATCCCACAGACTCCTACAGACTTCTGCGGGCACTTACACAACCCTACAGGTCCCTACGGAAATCTACGGGACTCTATGGGCCCCTAGGGAACCCTATAGATTTCGATGGAACCCTACGAGCCCCTCTGGAACCCTACAGAATACTCCAGGACCCGACAGCACTCTACAAGACCCTTAGCAACACAACGGAACCTCACTAAACCCCTATGGGCTCCTACAGAACACTGCAGGCGCCTACGGAACCCTACAGACCCCTACAGAATACTACCAGCCACTACAGAAAAATATGGCCCCTACGGAACTCTACGGAACCTGGCAGAAACACTGTGGGCCCCTACAGGCCCTTGCGGGCACTTGCAGAACTCTGCAGGAACCCGCGGAACTTTATGGAACCCTACCAGCCCCTACGGAAGCCTAAAGACCCTTGCAGGCAGTTACGGAACGGTACAGGGCCCTAGGGAACTTTACCAGCCACTACGGAACTCTACGGGCCCCTACGGAACCCTGCAGAACCCTCCAGAACCTTACAGAATCCCACGGATTCCTACAGACTCCTGCGGGCACTTACTCAACCCTAGAGGACCCTACGGAACACTACTGGCTCCTGCGGTACTCCAGAGGCCTCTAGGGAACCTACGAAGCTCTACGGAACCCTATGGATCCTTACGGAACAGTACGGGCCCCTTCAGACCTCTGCGGGCGCTTATGGAAAGCTACAGGACCCTACGGAACTGTACGAGACTCTACAGGCCCCTAGGGAACACCACAGGCCCCTACGGAACCCTACACAACCCTCCGGAAACATATGGCACCCTACAAGCTCCTACCAACCCCTGCGGGCACTTACACAACCCTACAGGTCCCTACGGCAATCTACGGGACTCTACGGGCCCCTAGGGAACCCTTCAGATTTCGACGGAACCCTACGAGGCCCTCTGGAACCCTACAGAATACTCCAGGACCCGACAGCACTCTACAAGACCCTTAGCAACACAACGGAA
The DNA here is from genome assembly GCF_964106895.1 of Numenius arquata. Classification (NCBI taxonomy): domain Eukaryota; kingdom Metazoa; phylum Chordata; class Aves; order Charadriiformes; family Scolopacidae; genus Numenius; species Numenius arquata. The sequence continues at coordinate 21,897 of NW_027414231.1, read as the reverse complement.
CCTCACTAAAACCCTATGGGCTCCTACAGAACACTGCAGGTGCCTACGGAACCCTACAGACCCCTACGGAACCCTACAGACACCTGCGGGCACTTACGGAACCCTGCAGGCCCCTACGGAACCCTACAGGTCCATACAGAACCCCACAGGGCCCTACGGAACTTTACCAGCCACTACGGAACTCTACGGGTCCCTACGGAACCCTGCAGAACCCTCCGGAACCTTACAGAATCCCACAGACTCCTACAGACTTCTGCGGGCACTTACACAACCCTACAGGTCCCTACGGAAATCTACGGGACTCTATGGGCCCCTAGGGAACCCTATAGATTTCGATGGAACCCTACGAGCCCCTCTGGAACCCTACAGAATACTCCAGGACCCGACAGCACTCTACAAGACCCTTAGCAACACAACGGAACCTCACTAAACCCCTATGGGCTCCTACAGAACACTGCAGGCGCCTACGGAACCCTACAGACCCCTACAGAATACTACCAGCCACTACAGAAAAATATGGCCCCTACGGAACTCTACGGAACCTGGCAGAAACACTGTGGGCCCCTACAGGCCCTTGCGGGCACTTGCAGAACTCTGCAGGAACCCGCGGAACTTTATGGAACCCTACCAGCCCCTACGGAAGCCTAAAGACCCTTGCAGGCAGTTACGGAACGGTACAGGGCCCTAGGGAACTTTACCAGCCACTACGGAACTCTACGGGCCCCTACGGAACCCTGCAGAACCCTCCAGAACCTTACAGAATCCCACGGATTCCTACAGACTCCTGCGGGCACTTACTCAACCCTAGAGGACCCTACGGAACACTACTGGCTCCTGCGGTACTCCAGAGGCCTCTAGGGAACCTACGAAGCTCTACGGAACCCTATGGATCCTTACGGAACAGTACGGGCCCCTTCAGACCTCTGCGGGCGCTTATGGAAAGCTACAGGACCCTACGGAACTGTACGAGACTCTACAGGCCCCTAGGGAACACCACAGGCCCCTACGGAACCCTACACAACCCTCCGGACACATATGGCACCCTACAAGCTCCTACCAACCCCTGCGGGCACTTACACAACCCTACAGGTCCCTACGGCAATCTACGGGACTCTACGGGCCCCTAGGGAACCCTTCAGATTTCGACGGAACCCTACGAGGCCCTCTGGAACCCTACAGAATACTCCAGGACCCGACAGCACTCTACAAGACCCTTAGCAACACAACGGAACCTCACTAAAACCCTATGGGCTCCTACAGAACACTGCAGGTGCCTACGGAACACTACAGACCCCTACGGAACCCTACAGACACCTGCGGGCACTTACGGAACCCTGCAGGCCCCTACGGAACCCTACAGGTCCATACAGAACCCCACAGGGCCCTACGGAACTTTACCAGCCACTACGGAACTCTATGGGTCCCTACGGAACCCTGCAGAACCCTCCGGAACCTTACAGAATCCCACAGACTCCTACAGACTTCTGCGGGCACTTACACAACCCTACAGGTCCCTACGGAAATCTACGGGACTCTATGGGCCCCTAGGGAACCCTATAGATTTCGACGGAACCCTACGAGCCCCTCTGGAACCCTACAGAATACTCCAGGACCCGACAGCACTCTACAAGACCCTTAGCAACACAACGGAACCTCACTAAACCCCTATGGGCTCCTACAGAACACTGCAGGCGCCTACGGAACCCTACAGACCCCTACGGAATACTACCAGCCACTACAGAAAAATATGGCCCCTACGGAACTCTACGGAACCTGGCAGAAACACTGTGGGCCCCTACAGGCCCTTGCGGGCACTTGCAGAACTCTGCAGGAACCCGCGGAACTTTATGGAACCCTACCAGCCCCTACGGAAGCCTAAAGACCCTTGCAGGCAGTTACGGAACGGTACAGGGCCCTAGGGAACTTTACCAGCCACTACGGAACTCTACGGGCCCCTACGGAACCCTGCAGAACCCTCCAGAACCTTACAGAATCCCACGGATTCCTACAGACTCCTGCGGGCACTTACTCAACCCTAGAGGACCCTACGGAACACTACTGGCTCCTGCGGTACTCCAGAGGCCTCTAGGGAACCTACGAAGCTCTACGGAACCCTATGGATCCTTACGGAACAGTACAGGCCCCTTCAGACCTCTGCGGGCGCTTATGGAAACCTACAGGACCCTACGGAACTGTACGAGACTCTACAGGCCCCTAGGGAACACCACAGGCCCCTACGGAACCCTACACAACCCTCCGGAAACATATGGCACCCTACAAGCTCCTACCAACCCCTGCGGGCACTTACACAACCCTACAGGTCCCTACGGCAATCTACGGGACTCTACGGGCCCCTAGGGAACCCTTCAGATTTCGACGGAACCCTACGAGGCCCTCTGGAACCCTACAGAATACTCCAGGACCCGACAGCACTCTACAAGACCCTTAGCAACACAACGGAACCTCACTAAAACCCTATGGGCTCCTACAGAACACTGCAGGTGCCTACGGAACCCTACAGACCCCTACGGAACCCTACAGACACCTGCGGGCACTTACGGAACCCTGCAGGCCCCTACGGAACCCTACAGGTCCATACAGAACCCCACAGGGCCCTACGGAACTTTACCAGCCACTACGGAACTCTATGGGTCCCTACGGAACCCTGCAGAACCCTCCGGAACCTTACAGAATCCCACAGACTCCTACAGACTTCTGCGGGCACTTACACAACCCTACAGGTCCCTACGGAAATCTACGGGACTCTATGGGCCCCTAGGGAACCCTATAGATTTCGACGGAACCCTACGAGCCCCTCTGGAACCCTACAGAATACTCCAGGACCCGACAGCACTCTACAAGACCCTTAGCAACACAACGGAACCTCACTAAACCCCTATGGGCTCCTACAGAACACTGCAGGCGCCTACGGAACCCTACAGACCCCTACGGAATACTACCAGCCACTACAGAAAAATATGGCCCCTACGGAACTCTACGGAACCTGGCAGAAACACTGTGGGCCCCTACAGGCCCTTGCGGGCACTTGCAGAACTCTGCAGGAACCCGCGGAACTTTATGGAACCCTACCAGCCCCTACGGAAGCCTAAAGACCCTTGCAGGCAGTTACGGAACGGTACAGGGCCCTAGGGAACTTTACCAGCCACTACGGAACTCTACGGGCCCCTACGGAACCCTGCAGAACCCTCCAGAACCTTACAGAATCCCACGGATTCCTACAGACTCCTGCGGGCACTTACTCAACCCTAGAGGACCCTACGGAACACTACTGGCTCCTGCGGTACTCCAGAGGCCTCTAGGGAACCTACGAAGCTCTACGGAACCCTATGGATCCTTACGGAACAGTACAGGCCCCTTCAGACCTCTGCGGGCGCTTATGGAAACCTACAGGACCCTACGGAACTGTACGAGACTCTACAGGCCCCTAGGGAACACCACAGGCCCCTACGGAACCCTACACAACCCTCCGGAAACATATGGCACCCTACAAGCTCCTACCAACCCCTGCGGGCACTTACACAACCCTACAGGTCCCTACGGCAATCTACGGGACTCTACGGGCCCCTAGGGAACCCTTCAGATTTCGACGGAACCCTACGAGGCCCTCTGGAACCCTACAGAATACTCCAGGACCCGACAGCACTCTACAAGACCCTTAGCAACACAACGGAACCTCACTAAAACCCTATGGGCTCCTACAGAACACTGCAGGTGCCTACGGAACCCTACAGACCCCTACGGAACCCTACAGACACCTGCGGGCACTTACGGAACCCTGCAGGCCCCTACGGAACCCTACAGGTCCATACAGAACCCCACAGGGCCCTACGGAACTTTACCAGCCACTACGGAACTCTACGGGTCCCTACGGAACCCTGCAGAACCCTCCGGAACCTTACAGAATCCCACAGACTCCTACAGACTTCTGCGGGCACTTACACAACCCTACAGGTCCCTACGGAAATCTACGGGACTCTATGGGCCCCTAGGGAACCCTATAGATTTCGACGGAACCCTACGAGCCCCTATGGAACCCTACAGAATACTCCAGGACCCGACAGCACTCTACAAGACCCTTAGCAACACAACGGAACCTCACGAAAACCCTATGGGCTCCTACAGAACACTGCAGGCGCCTACGGAACCCTACAGACCCCTACAGAATACTACCAGCCACTACAGAAAAATATGGCCCCTACGGAACTCTACGGAACCTGGCAGAAACACTGTGGGCCCCTACAGGCCCTTGCGGGCACTTGCAGAACTCTGCAGGAACCCGCGGAACTTTATGGAACCCTACCAGCCCCTACGGAAGCCTAAAGACCCTTGCAGGCAGTTACGGAACGGTACAGGGCCCTAGGGAACTTTACCAGCCACTACGGAACTCTACGGGCCCCTACGGAACCCTGCAGAACCCTCCAGAACCTTACAGAATCCCACGGATTCCTACAGACTCCTGCGGGCACTTACTCAACCCTAGAGGACCCTACGGAACACTGCCAGCTCCTATGGAAGGAACCCTACGGGCCCCTACAGAACACTACTGGCTCCTGCGGTACTCCAGAGGCCTCTAGGGAACCTACGAAGCTCTACGGAGCCCTATGGATCCTTACGGAACAGTACAGGCCCCTTCAGACCGCTGCGGGCGCTTATGGAAACCTACAGGACCCTACGGAACTGTACGAGACTCTACAGGCCCCTAGGGAACACCACAGGCCCCTACGGAACCCTACACAACCCTCCGGAAACATATGGCACCCTACAAGCTCCTACCAACCCCTGCGGGCACTTACACAACCCTACAGGTCCCTACGGCAATCTACGGGACTCTACGGGCCCCTAGGGAACCCTTCAGATTTCGACGGAACCCTACGAGGCCCTCTGGAACCCTACAGAATACTCCAGGACCCGACAGCACTCTACAAGACCCTTAGCAACACAACGGAACCTCACTAAAACCCTATGGGCTCCTACAGAACACTGCAGGTGCCTACGGAACCCTACAGACCCCTACGGAACCCTACAGACACCTGCGGGCACTTACGGAACCCTGCAGGCCCCTACGGAACCCTACAGGTCCATACAGAACCCCACAGGGCCCTACGGAACTTTACCAGCCACTACGGAACTCTACGGGTCCCTACAGAACCCTGCAGAACCCTCCGGAACCTTACAGAATCCCACAGACTCCTACAGACTTCTGCGGGCACTTACACAACCCTACAGGTCCCTACGGAAATCTACGGGACTCTATGGGCCCCTAGGGAACCCTATAGATTTCGATGGAACCCTACGAGGCCCTCTGGAACCCTACAGAATACTCCAGGACCCGACAGCACTCTACAAGACCCTTAGCAACACAACGGAACCTCACGAAAACCCTATGGGCTCCTACAGAACACTGCAGGCGCCTACGGAACCCTACAGACCCCTACAGAATACTACCAGCCACTACAGAAAAATATGGCCCCTACGGAACTCTACGGAACCTGGCAGAAACACTGTGGGCCCCTACAGGCCCTTGCGGGCACTTGCAGAACTCTGCAGGAACCCGCGGAACTTTATGGAACCCTACCAGCCCCTACGGAAGCCTAAAGACCCTTGCAGGCAGTTACGGAACGGTACAGGGCCCTAGGGAACTTTACCAGCCACTACGGAACTCTACGGGCCCCTACGGAACCCTGCAGAACCCTCCAGAACCTTACAGAATCCCATGGATTCCTACAGACTCCTGCGGGCACTTACTCAACCCTAGAGGACCCTACGGAACACTACTGGCTCCTGCGGTACTCCAGAGGCCTCTAGGGAACCTACGAAGCTCTACGGAACCCTATGGATCCTTACGGAACAGTACGGGCCCCTTCAGACCTCTGCGGGCGCTTATGGAAACCTACAGGACCCTACGGAACTGTACGAGACTCTACAGGCCCCTAGGGAACACCACAGGCCCCTACGGAACCCTACACAACCCTCCAGAAACATATGGCACCCTACAAGCTCCTACCAACCCCTGCGGGCACTTACACAACCCTACAGGTCCCTACGGCAATCTACGGGACTCTACGGGCCCCTAGGGAACCCTTCAGATTTCGACGGAACCCTACGAGGCCCTCTGGAACCCTACAGAATACTCCAGGACCCGACAGCACTCTACAAGACCCTTAGCAACACAACGGAACCTCACTAAAACCCTATGGGCTCCTACAGAACACTGCAGGTGCCTACGGAACACTACAGACCCCTACGGAACCCTACAGACACCTGCGGGCACTTACGGAACCCTGCAGGCCCCTACGGAACCGTACAGGTCCATACAGAACCCCACAGGGCCCTACGGAACTTTACCAGCCACTACGGAACTCTACGGGCCCCTACGGAACCCTGCAGAACCCTCCAGAACCTTACAGAATCCCATGGATTCCTACAGACTCCTGCGGGCACTTACTCAACCCTAGAGGACCCTACGGAACACTACTGGCTCCTGCGGTACTCCAGAGGCCTCTAGGGAACCTACGAAGCTCTACGGAGCCCTATGGATCCTTACGGAACAGTACGGGCCCCTTCAGACCTCTGCGGGCGCTTATGGAAACCTACAGGACCCTACGGAACTGTACGAGACTCTACAGGCCCCTAGGGAACACCACAGGCCCCTACGGAACCCTACACAACCCTCCGGAAACATATGGCACCCTACAAGCTCCTACCAACCCCTGCGGGCACTTACACAACCCTACAGGTCCCTACGGCAATCTACGGGACTCTACGGGCCCCTAGGGAACCCTTCAGATTTCGACGGAACCCTACGAGGCCCTCTGGAACCCTACAGAATACTCCAGGACCCGACAGCACTCTACAAGACCCTTAGCAACACAACGGAACCTCACTAAAACCCTATGGGCTCCTACAGAACACTGCAGGTGCCTACGGAACCCTACAGACCCCTACGGAACCCTACAGACACCTGCGGGCACTTACGGAACCCTGCAGGCCCCTACGGAACCCTACAGGTCCATACAGAACCCCACAGGGCCCTACGGAACTTTACCAGCCACTACGGAACTCTACGGGTCCCTACGGAACCCTGCAGAACCCTCCGGAACCTTACAGAATCCCACAGACTCCTACAGACTTCTGCGGGCACTTACACAACCCTACAGGTCCCTACGGAAATCTACGGGACTCTATGGGCCCCTAGGGAACCCTATAGATTTCGATGGAACCCTACGAGGCCCTCTGGAACCCTACAGAATACTCCAGGACCCGACAGCACTCTACAAGACCCTTAGCAACACAACGGAACCTCACGAAAACCCTATGGGCTCCTACAGAACACTGCAGGCGCCTACGGAACCCTACAGACCCCTACAGAATACTACCAGCCACTACAGAAAAATATGGCCCCTACGGAACTCTACGGAACCTGGCAGAAACACTGTGGGCCCCTACAGGCCCTTGCGGGCACTTGCAGAACTCTGCAGGAACCCGCGGAACTTTATGGAACCCTACCAGCCCCTACGGAAGCCTAAAGACCCTTGCAGGCAGTTACGGAACGGTACAGGGCCCTAGGGAACTTTACCAGCCACTACGGAACTCTACGGGCCCCTACGGAACCCTGCAGAACCCTCCAGAACCTTACAGAATCCCATGGATTCCTACAGACTCCTGCGGGCACTTACTCAACCCTAGAGGACCCTACGGAACACTACTGGCTCCTGCGGTACTCCAGAGGCCTCTAGGGAACCTACGAAGCTCTACGGAACCCTATGGATCCTTACGGAACAGTACGGGCCCCTTCAGACCTCTGCGGGCGCTTATGGAAACCTACAGGACCCTACGGAACTGTACGAGACTCTACAGGCCCCTAGGGAACACCACAGGCCCCTACGGAACCCTACACAACCCTCCGGAAACATATGGCACCCTACAAGCTCCTACCAACCCCTGCGGGCACTTACACAACCCTACAGGTCCCTACGGCAATCTACGGGACTCTACGGGCCCCTAGGGAACCCTTCAGATTTCGACGGAACCCTACGAGGCCCTCTGGAACCCTACAGAATACTCCAGGACCCGACAGCACTCTACAAGACCCTTAGCAACACAACGGAACCTCACTAAAACCCTATGGGCTCCTACAGAACACTGCAGGTGCCTACGGAACACTACAGACCCCTACGGAACCCTACAGACACCTGCGGGCACTTACGGAACCCTGCAGGCCCCTACGGAACCCTACAGGTCCATACAGAACCCCACAGGGCCCTACGGAACTTTACCAGCCACTACGGAACTCTACGGGCCCCTACGGAACCCTGCAGAACCCTCCAGAACCTTACAGAATCCCATGGATTCCTACAGACTCCTGCGGGCACTTACTCAACCCTAGAGGACCCTACGGAACACTACTGGCTCCTGCGGTACTCCAGAGGCCTCTAGGGAACCTACGAAGCTCTACGGAGCCCTATGGATCCTTACGGAACAGTACGGGCCCCTTCAGACCTCTGCGGGCGCTTATGGAAACCTACAGGACCCTACGGAACTGTACGAGACTCTACAGGCCCCTAGGGAACACCACAGGCCCCTACGGAACCCTACACAACCCTCCGGAAACATATGGCACCCTACAAGCTCCTACCAACCCCTGCGGGCACTTACACAACCCTACAGGTCCCTACGGCAATCTACGGGACTCTACGGGCCCCTAGGGAACCCTTCAGATTTCGACGGAACCCTACGAGGCCCTCTGGAACCCTACAGAATACTCCAGGACCCGACAGCACTCTACAAGACCCTTAGCAACACAACGGAACCTCACTAAAACCCTATGGGCTCCTACAGAACACTGCAGGTGCCTACGGAACCCTACAGACCCCTACGGAACCCTACAGACACCTGCGGGCACTTACGGAACCCTGCAGGCCCCTACGGAACCCTACAGGTCCATACAGAACCCCACAGGGCCCTACGGAACTTTACCAGCCACTACGGAACTCTACGGGTCCCTACGGAACCCTGCAGAACCCTCCGGAACCTTACAGAATCCCACAGACTCCTACAGACTTCTGCGGGCACTTACACAACCCTACAGGTCCCTACGGAAATCTACGGGATTCTATGGGCCCCTAGGGAACCCTATAGATTTCGATGGAACCCTACGAGGCCCTCTGGAACCCTACAGAATACTCCAGGACCCGACAGCACTCTACAAGACCCTTAGCAACACAACGGAACCTCACTAAACCGCTATGGGCTCCTACAGAACACTGCAGGCGCCTACGGAACCCTACAGACCCCTACAGAATACTACCAGCCACTACAGAAAAATATGGCCCCTACGGAACTCTACGGAACCTGGCAGAAACACTGTGGGCCCCTACAGGCCCTTGCGGGCACTTGCAGAACTCTGCAGGAACCCGCGGAACTTTATGGAACCCTACCAGCCCCTACGGAAGCCTAAAGACCCTTGCAGGCAGTTACGGAACGGTACAGGGCCCTAGGGAACTTTACCAGCCACTACGGAACTCTACGGGCCCCTACGGAACCCTGCAGAACCCTCCAGAACCTTACAGAATCCCATGGATTCCTACAGACTCCTGCGGGCACTTACTCAACCCTAGAGGACCCTACGGAACACTACTGGCTCCTGCGGTACTCCAGAGGCCTCTAGGGAACCTACGAAGCTCTACGGAGCCCTATGGATCCTTACGGAACAGTACGGGCCCCTTCAGACCTCTGCGGGCGCTTATGGAAACCTACAGGACCCTACGGAACTGTACGAGACTCTACAGGCCCCTAGGGAACACCACAGGCCCCTACGGAACCCTACACAACCCTCCGGAAACATATGGCACCCTACAAGCTCCTACCAACCCCTGCGGGCACTTACACAACCCTACAGGTCCCTACGGCAATCTACGGGACTCTACGGGCCCCTAGGGAACCCTTCAGATTTCGACGGAACCCTACGAGGCCCTCTGGAACCCTACAGAATACTCCAGGACCCGACAGCACTCTACAAGACCCTTAGCAACACAACGGAACCTCACTAAAACCCTATGGGCTCCTACAGAACACTGCAGGTGCCTACGGAACCCTGCAGGCCCCTACGGAACCCTACAGGTCCATACAGAACCCCACAGGGCCCTACGGAACTTTACCAGCCACTACGGAACTCTACGGGTCCCTACGGAACCCTGCAGAACCCTCCGGAACCTTACAGAATCCCACAGACTCCTACAGACTTCTGCGGGCACTTACACAACCCTACAGGTCCCTACGGAAATCTACGGGACTCTATGGGCCCCTAGGGAACCCTATAGATTTCGATGGAACCCTACGAGCCCCTCTGGAACCCTACAGAATACTCCAGGACCCGACAGCACTCTACAAGACCCTTAGCAACACAACGGAACCTCACGAAAACCCTATGGGCTCCTACAGAACACTGCAGGCGCCTACGGAACCCTACAGACCCCTACAGAATACTACCAGCCACTACAGAAAAATATGGCCCCTACGGAACTCTACGGAACCTGGCAGAAACACTGTGGGCCCCTACAGGCCCTTGCGGGCACTTGCAGAACTCTGCAGGAACCCGCGGAACTTTATGGAACCCTACCAGCCCCTACGGAAGCCTAAAGACCCTTGCAGGCAGTTACGGAACGGTACAGGGCCCTAGGGAACTTTACCAGCCACTACGGAATTCTACGGGCCCCTACGGAACCCTGCAGAACCCTCCAGAACCTTACAGAATCCCACGGATTCCTACAGACTCCTGCGGGCACTTACTCAACCCTAGAGGACCCTACGGAACACTACTGGCTCCTGCGGTACTCCAGAGGCCTCTAGGGAACCTACGAAGCTCTACGGAACCCTATGGATCCTTACGGAACAGTACGGGCCCCTTCAGACCTCTGCAGGCGCTTATGGAAACCTACAGGACCCTACGGAACTGTACGAGACTCTACAGGCCCCTAGGGAACACCACAGGCCCCTACGGAACCCTACACAACCCTCCGGAAACATATGGCACCCTACAAGCTCCTACCAACCCCTGCGGGCACTTACACAACCCTACAGGTCCCTACGGCAATCTACGGGACTCTACGGGCCCCTAGGGAACCCTTCAGATTTCGACGGAACCCTACGAGGCCCTCTGGAACCCTACAGAATACTCCAGGACCCGACAGCACTCTACAAGACCCTTAGCAACACAACGGAACCTCACTAAAACCCTATGGGCTCCTACAGAACACTGCAGGTGCCTACGGAACCCTGCAGGCCCCTACGGAACCCTACAGACACCTGCGGGCACTTACGGAACCCTGCAGGCCCCTACGGAACCGTACAGGTCCATACAGAACCCCACAGGGCCCTACGGAACTTTACCAGCCACTACGGAACTCTACGGTTCCCTACGGAACCCTGCAGAACCCTCCGGAACCTTACAGAATCCCACAGACTCCTACAGACTTCTGCGGGCACTTACACAACCCTACAGGTCCCTACGGAAATCTACGGGACTCTATGGGCCCCTAGGGAACCCTATAGATTTCGATGGAACCCTACGAGGCCCTCTGGAACCCTACAGAATACTCCAGGACCCGACAGCACTCTACAAGACCCTTAGCAACACAACGGAACCTCACTAAACCCCTATGGGCTCCTACAGAACACTGCAGGCGCCTACGGAACCCTACAGACCCCTACAGAATACTACCAGCCACTACAGAAAAATATGGCCCCTACGGAACTCTACGGAACCTGGCAGAAACACTGTGGGCCCCTACAGGCCCTTGCGGGCACTTGCAGAACTCTGCAGGAACCCGCGGAACTTTATGGAACCCTACCAGCCCCTACGGAAGCCTAAAGACCCTTGCAGGCAGTTACGGAACGGTACAGGGCCCTAGGGAACTTTACCAGCCACTACGGAACTCTACGGGCCCCTACGGAACCCTGCAGAACCCTCCAGAACCTTACAGAATCCCACGGATTCCTACAGACTCCTGCGGGCACTTACTCAACCCTAGAGGACCCTACGGAACACTACTGGCTCCTGCGGTACTCCAGAGGCCTCTAGGGAACCTACGAAGCTCTACGGAACCCTATGGATCCTTACGGAACAGTACGGGCCCCTTCAGACCTCTGCGGGCGCTTATGGAAACCTACAGGACCCTACGGAACTGTACGAGACTCTACAGGCCCCTAGGGAACACCACAGGCCCCTACGGAACCCTACACAACCCTCCGGAAACATATGGCACCCTACAAGCTCCTACCAACCCCTGCGGGCACTTACACAACCCTACAGGTCCCTACGGCAATCTACGGGACTCTACGGGCCCCTAGGGAACCCTTCAGATTTCGACGGAACCCTACGAGGCCCTCTGGAACCCTACAGAATACTCCAGGACCCGACAGCACTCTACAAGACCCTTAGCAACACAACGGAACCTCACTAAAACCCTATGGGCTCCTACAGAACACTGCAGGTGCCTACGGAACCCTACAGACCCCTACGGAACCCTACAGACACCTGCGGGCACTTACGGAACCCTGCAGGCCCCTACGGAACCCTACAGGTCCATACAGAACCCCACAGGGCCCTACGGAACTTTACCAGCCACTACGGAACTCTACGGGTCCCTACGGAACCCTGCAGAACCCTCCGGAACCTTACAGAATCCCACAGACTCCTACAGACTTCTGCGGGCACTTACACAACCCTACAGGTCCCTACGGAAATCTACGGGACTCTATGGGCCCCTAGGGAACCCTATAGATTTCGATGGAACCCTACGAGCCCCTCTGGAACCCTACAGAATACTCCAGGACCCGACAGCACTCTACAAGACCCTTAGCAACACAACGGAACCTCACGAAACCCCTATGGGCTCCTACAGAACACTGCAGGCGCCTACGGAACCCTACAGACCCCTACAGAATACTACCAGCCACTACAGAAAAATATGGCCCCTACGGAACTCTACGGAACCTGGCAGAAACACTGTGGGCCCCTACAGGCCCTTGCGGGCACTTGCAGAACTCTGCAGGAACCCGCGGAACTTTATGGAACCCTACCAGCCCCTACGGAAGCCTAAAGACCCTTGCAGGCAGTTACGGAACGGTACAGGGCCCTAGGGAACTTTACCAGCCACTACGGAACTCTACGGGCCCCTACGGAACCCTGCAGAACCCTCCAGAACCTTACAGAATCCCACGGATTCCTACAGACTCCTGCGGGCACTTACTCAACCCTAGAGGACCCTACGGAACACTACTGGCTCCTGCGGTACTCCAGAGGCCTCTAGGGAACCTACGAAGCTCTACGGAACCCTATGGATCCTTACGGAACAGTACGGGCCCCTTCAGACCTCTGCGGGCGCTTATGGAAACCTACAGGACCCTACGGAACTGTACGAGACTCTACAGGCCCCTAGGGAACACCACAGGCCCCTACGGAACCCTACACAACCCTCCGGAAACATATGGCACCCTACAAGCTCCTACCAACCCCTGCGGGCACTTACACAACCCTACAGGTCCCTACGGCAATCTACGGGACTCTACGGGCCCCTAGGGAACCCTTCAGATTTCGACGGAACCCTACGAGGCCCTCTGGAACCCTACAGAATACTCCAGGACCCGACAGCACTCTACAAGACCCTTAGCAACACAACGGAACCTCACTAAAACCCTATGGGCTCCTACAGAACACTGCAGGTGCCTACGGAACCCTACAGACCCCTACGGAACCCTACAGACACCTGCGGGCACTTACGGAACCCTGCAGGCCCCTACGGAACCCTACAGGTCCATACAGAACCCCACAGGGCCCTACGGAACTTTACCAGCCACTACGGAACTCTACGGGTCCCTACGGAACCCTGCAGAACCCTCCGGAACCTTACAGAATCCCACAGACTCCTACAGACTTCTGCGGGCACTTACACAACCCTACAGGTCCCTACGGAAATCTACGGGACTCTATGGGCCCCTAGGGAACCCTATAGATTTCGATGGAACCCTACGAGCCCCTCTGGAACCCTACAGAATACTCCAGGACCCGACAGCACTCTACAAGACCCTTAGCAACACAACGGAACCTCACGAAACCCCTATGGGCTCCTACAGAACACTGCAGGCGCCTACGGAACCCTACAGACCCCTACAGAATACTACCAGCCACTACAGAAAAATATGGCCCCTACGGAACTCTACGGAACCTGGCAGAAACACTGTGGGCCCCTACAGGCCCTTGCGGGCACTTGCAGAACTCTGCAGGAACCCGCGGAACTTTATGGAACCCTACCAGCCCCTACGGAAGCCTAAAGACCCTTGCAGGCAGTTACGGAACGGTACAGGGCCCTAGGGAACTTTACCAGCCACTACGGAACTCTACGGGCCCCTACGGAACCCTGCAGAACCCTCCAGAACCTTACAGAATCCCACGGATTCCTACAGACTCCTGCGGGCACTTACTCAACCCTAGAGGACCCTACGGAACACTACTGGCTCCTGCGGTACTCCAGAGGCCTCTAGGGAACCTACGAAGCTCTACGGAACCCTATGGATCCTTACGGAACAGTACGGGCCCCTTCAGACCTCTGCGGGCGCTTATGGAAAGCTACAGGACCCTACGGAACTGTACGAGACTCTACAGGCCCCTAGGGAACACCACAGGCCCCTACGGAACCCTACACAACCCTCCGGAAACATATGGCACCCTACAAGCTCCTACCAACCCCTGCGGGCACTTACACAACCCTACAGGTCCCTACGGCAATCTACGGGACTCTACGGGCCCCTAGGGAACCCTTCAGATTTCGACGGAACCCTACGAGGCCCTCTGGAACCCTACAGAATACTCCAGGACCCGACAGCACTCTACAAGACCCTTAGCAACACAACGGAACCTCACTAAAACCCTATGGGCTCCTACAGAACACTGCAGGTGCCTACGGAACCCTACAGACCCCTACGGAACCCTACAGACACCTGCGGGCACTTACGGAACCCTGCAGGCCCCTACGGAACCCTACAGGTCCATACAGAACCCCACAGGGCCCTACGGAACTTTACCAGCCACTACGGAACTCTACGGGTCCCTACGGAACCCTGCAGAACCCTCCGGAACCTTACAGAATCCCACAGACTCCTACAGACTTCTGCGGGCACTTACACAACCCTACAGGTCCCTACGGAAATCTACGGGACTCTATGGGCCCCTAGGGAACCCTATAGATTTCGATGGAACCCTACGAGCCCCTCTGGAACCCTACAGAATACTCCAGGACCCGACAGCACTCTACAAGACCCTTAGCAACACAACGGAACCTCACTAAACCCCTATGGGCTCCTACAGAACACTGCAGGCGCCTACGGAACCCTACAGACCCCTACAGAATACTACCAGCCACTACAGAAAAATATGGCCCCTACGGAACTCTACGGAACCTGGCAGAAACACTGTGGGCCCCTACAGGCCCTTGCGGGCACTTGCAGAACTCTGCAGGAACCCGCGGAACTTTATGGAACCCTACCAGCCCTTACGGAAGCCTAAAGACCCTTGCAGGCAGTTACGGAACGGTACAGGGCCCTAGGGAACTTTACCAGCCACTACGGAACTCTACGGGCCCCTACGGAACCCTGCAGAACCCTCCAGAACCTTACAGAATCCCACGGATTCCTACAGACTCCTGCGGGCACTTACTCAACCCTAGAGGACCCTACGGAACACTACTGGCTCCTGCGGTACTCCAGAGGCCTCTAGGGAACCTACGAAGCTCTACGGAACCCTATGGATCCTTACGGAACAGTTCGGGCCCCTTCAGACCTCTGCGGGCGCTTATGGAAACCTACAGGACCCTACGGAACTGTACGAGACTCTACAGGCCCCTAGGGAACACCACAGGCCCCTACGGAACCCTACACAACCCTCTGGAAACATATGGCACCCTACAAGCTCCTACCAACCCCTGCGGGCACTTACACAACCCTACAGGTCCCTACGGCAATCTACGGGACTCTACGGGCCCCTAGGGAACCCTTCAGATTTCGACGGAACCCTACGAGGCCCTCTGGAACCCTACAGAATACTCCAGGACCCGACAGCACTCTACAAGACCCTTAGCAACACAACGGAACCTCACTAAAACCCTATGGGCTCCTACAGAACACTGCAGGTGCCTACGGAACCCTACAGACCCCTACGGAACCCTACAGACACCTGCGGGCACTTACGGAAACCTGCAGGCCCCTACGGAACCCTACAGGTCCATACAGAACCCCACAGGGCCCTACGGAACTTTACCAGCCACTACGGAACTCTACGGGCCCCTACGGAACCCTGCAGAACCCTCCAGAACCTTACAGAATCCCATGGATTCCTACAGACTCCTGCGGGCACTTACTCAACCCTAGAGGACCCTACGGAACACTACTGGCTCCTGCGGTACTCCAGAGGCCTCTAGGGAACCTACGAAGCTCTACGGAGCCCTATGGATCCTTACGGAACAGTACGGGCCCCTTCAGACCTCTGCGGGCGCTTATGGAAACCTACAGGACCCTACGGAACTGTACGAGACTCTACAGGCCCCTAGGGAACACCACAGGCCCCTACGGAACCCTACACAACCCTCCGGAAACATATGGCACCCTACAAGCTCCTACCAACCCCTGCGGGCACTTACACAACCCTACAGGTCCCTACGGCAATCTACGGGACTCTACGGGCCCCTAGGGAACCCTTCAGATTTCGACGGAACCCTACGAGGCCCTCTGGAACCCTACAGAATACTCCAGGACCCGACAGCACTCTACAAGACCCTTAGCAACACAACGGAACCTCACTAAAACCCTATGGGCTCCTACAGAACACTGCAGGTGCCTACGGAACCCTACAGACCCCTACAGAATACTACCAGCCACTACAGAAAAATATGGCCCCTACGGAACTCTACGGAACCTGGCAGAAACACTGTGGGCCCCTACAGGCCCTTGCGGGCACTTGCAGAACTCTGCAGGAACCCGCGGAACTTTATGGAACCCTACCAGCCCCTACGGAAGCCTAAAGACCCTTGCAGGCAGTTACGGAACGGTACAGGGCCCTAGGGAACTTTACCAGCCACTACGGAACTCTACGGGCCCCTACGGAACCCTGCAGAACCCTCCAGAACCTTACAGAATCCCATGGATTCCTACAGACTCCTGCGGGCACTTACTCAACCCTAGAGGACCCTACGGAACACTACTGGCTCCTGCGGTACTCCAGAGGCCTCTAGGGAACCTACGAAGCTCTACGGAGCCCTATGGATCCTTACGGAACAGTACGGGCCCCTTCAGACCTCTGCGGGCGCTTATGGAAACCTACAGGACCCTACGGAACTGTACGAGACTCTACAGGCCCCTAGGGAACACCACAGGCCCCTACGGAACCCTACACAACCCTCCGGAAACATATGGAACCCTACAAGCTCCTACCAACCCCTGCGGGCACTTACACAACCCTACAGGTCCCTACGGCAATCTACGGGACTCTACGGGCCCCTAGGGAACCCTTCAGATTTCGACGGAACCCTACGAGGCCCTCTGGAACCCTACAGAATACTCCAGGACCCGACAGCACTCTACAAGACCCTTAGCAACACAACGGAACCTCACTAAAACCCTATGGGCTCCTACAGAACACTGCAGGTGCCTACGGAACACTACAGACCCCTACGGAACCCTACAGACACCTGCGGGCACTTACGGAACCCTGCAGGCCCCTACGGAACCCTACAGGTCCATACAGAACCCCACAGGGCCCTACGGAACTTTACCAGCCACTACGGAACTCTACGGGCCCCTACGGAACCCTGCAGAACCCTCCAGAACCTTACAGAATCCCATGGATTCCTACAGACTCCTGCGGGCACTTACTCAACCCTAGAGGACCCTACGGAACACTACTGGCTCCTGCGGTACTCCAGAGGCCTCTAGGGAACCTACGAAGCTCTACGGAGCTCTATGGATCCTTACGGAACAGTACGGGCCCCTTCAGACCTCTGCGGGCGCTTATGGAAACCTACAGGACCCTACGGAACTGTACGAGACTCTACAGGCCCCTAGGGAACACCACAGGCCCCTACGGAACCCTACACAACCCTCCGGAAACATATGGCACCCTACAAGCTCCTACCAACCCCTGCGGGCACTTACACAACCCTACAGGTCCCTACGGCAATCTACGGGACTCTACGGGCCCCTAGGGAACCCTTCAGATTTCGACGGAACCCTACGAGGCCCTCTGGAACCCTACAGAATACTCCAGGACCCGACAGCACTCTACAAGACCCTTAGCAACACAACGGAACCTCACTAAAACCCTATGGGCTCCTACAGAACACTGCAGGTGCCTACGGAACCCTACAGACCCCTACGGAACCCTACAGACACCTGCGGGCACTTACGGAACCCTGCAGGCCCCTACGGAACCCTACAGGTCCATACAGAACCCCACAGGGCCCTACGGAACTTTACCAGCCACTACGGAACTCTACGGGTCCCTACGGAACCCTGCAGAACCCTCCGGAACCTTACAGAATCCCACAGACTCCTACAGACTTCTGCGGGCACTTACACAACCCTACAGGTCCCTACGGAAATCTACGGGACTCTATGGGCCCCTAGGGAACCCTATAGATTTCGATGGAACCCTACGAGCCCCTCTGGAACCCTACAGAATACTCCAGGACCCGACAGCACTCTACAAGACCCTTAGCAACACAACGGAACCTCACTAAACCCCTATGGGCTCCTACAGAACACTGCAGGCGCCTACGGAACCCTACAGACCCCTACAGAATACTACCAGCCACTACAGAAAAATATGGCCCCTACGGAACTCTACGGAACCTGGCAGAAACACTGTGGGCCCCTACAGGCCCTTGCGGGCACTTGCAGAACTCTGCAGGAACCCGCGGAACTTTATGGAACCCTACCAGCCCCTACGGAAGCCTAAAGACCCTTGCAGGCAGTTACGGAACGGTACAGGGCCCTAGGGAACTTTACCAGCCACTACGGAACTCTACGGGCCCCTACGGAACCCTGCAGAACCCTCCAGAACCTTACAGAATCCCACGGATTCCTACAGACTCCTGCGGGCACTTACTCAACCCTAGAGGACCCTACGGAACACTACTGGCTCCTGCGGTACTCCAGAGGCCTCTAGGGAACCTACGAAGCTCTACGGAACCCTATGGATCCTTACGGAACAGTACGGGCCCCTTCAGACCTCTGCGGGCGCTTATGGAAACCTACAGGACCCTACAGAACTGTACGAGACTCTACAGGCCCCTAGGGAACACCACAGGCCCCTACGGAACCCTACACAACCCTCCGGAAACATATGGCACCCTACAAGCTCCTACCAACCCCTGCGGGCACTTACACAACCCTACAGGTCCCTACGGCAATCTACGGGACTCTACGGGCCCCTAGGGAACCCTTCAGATTTCGACGGAACCCTACGAGGCCCTCTGGAACCCTACAGAATACTCCAGGACCCGACAGCACTCTACAAGACCCTTAGCAACACAACGGAACCTCACTAAAACCCTATGGGCTCCTACAGAACACTGCAGGTGCCTACGGAACCCTACAGACCCCTACGGAACCCTACAGACACCTGCGGGCACTTACGGAACCCTGCAGGCCCCTACGGAACCCTACAGGTCCATACAGAACCCCACAGGGCCCTACGGAACTTTACCAGCCACTACGGAACTCTACGGGTCCCTACGGAACCCTGCAGAACCCTCCGGAACCTTACAGAATCCCACAGACTCCTACAGACTTCTGCGGGCACTTACACAACCCTACAGGTCCCTACGGAAATCTACGGGACTCTATGGGCCCCTAGGGAACCCTATAGATTTCGATGGAACCCTACGAGCCCCTCTGGAACCCTTCAGAATACTCCAGGACCCGACAGCACTCTACAAGACCCTTAGCAACACAACGGAACCTCACTAAACCCCTATGGGCTCCTACAGAACACTGCAGGCGCCTACGGAACCCTACAGACCCCTACAGAATACTACCAGCCACTACAGAAAAATATGGCCCCTACGGAACTCTACGGAACCTGGCAGAAACACTGTGGGCCCCTACAGGCCCTTGCGGGCACTTGCAGAACTCTGCAGGAACCCGCGGAACTTTATGGAACCCTACCAGCCCCTACGGAAGCCTAAAGACCCTTGCAGGCAGTTACGGAACGGTACAGGGCCCTAGGGAACTTTACCAGCCACTACGGAACTCTACGGGCCCCTACGGAACCCTGCAGAACCCTCCAGAACCTTACAGAATCCCACGGATTCCTACAGACTCCTGCGGGCACTTACTCAACCCTAGAGGACCCTACGGAACACTACTGGCTCCTGCGGTACTCCAGAGGCCTCTAGGGAACCTACGAAGCTCTACGGAACCCTATGGATCCTTACGGAACAGTACGGGCCCCTTCAGACCTCTGCGGGCGCTTATGGAAACCTACAGGACCCTACAGAACTGTACGAGACTCTACAGGCCCCTAGGGAACACCACAGGCCCCTACGGAACCCTACACAACCCTCCGGAAACATATGGCACCCTACAAGCTCCTACCAACCCCTGCGGGCACTTACACAACCCTACAGGTCCCTACGGCAATCTACGGGACTCTACGGGCCCCTAGGGAACCCTTCAGATTTCGACGGAACCCTACGAGGCCCTCTGGAACCCTACAGAATACTCCAGGACCCGACAGCACTCTACAAGACCCTTAGCAACACAACGGAACCTCACTAAAACCCTATGGGCTCCTACAGAACACTGCAGGTGCCTACGGAACCCTACAGACCCCTACGGAACCCTACAGACACCTGCGGGCACTTACGGAACCCTGCAGGCCCCTACGGAACCCTACAGGTCCATACAGAACCCCACAGGGCCCTACGGAACTTTACCAGCCACTACGGAACTCTACGGGTCCCTACGGAACCCTGCAGAACCCTCCGGAACCTTACAGAATCCCACAGACTCCTACAGACTTCTGCGGGCACTTACACAACCCTACAGGTCCCTACGGAAATCTACGGGACTCTATGGGCCCCTAGGGAACCCTATAGATTTCGATGGAACCCTACGAGGCCCTCTGGAACCCTACAGAATACTCCAGGACCCGACAGCACTCTACAAGACCCTTAGCAACACAACGGAACCTCACTAAACCCCTATGGGCTCCTACAGAACACTGCAGGTGCCTACGGAACCCTACAGACCCCTACAGAATACTACCAGCCACTACAGAAAAATATGGCCCCTACGGAACTCTACGGAACCTGGCAGAAACACTGTGGGCCCCTACAGGCCCTTGCGGGCACTTGCAGAACTCTGCAGGAACCCGCGGAACTTTATGGAACCCTACCAGCCCCTACGGAAGCCTAAAGACCCTTGCAGGCAGTTACGGAACGGTACAGGGCCCTAGGGAACTTTACCAGCCACTACGGAACTCTACGGGCCCCTACGGAACCCTGCAGAACCCTCCAGAACCTTACAGAATCCCACGGATTCCTACAGACTCCTGCGGGCACTTACTCAACCCTAGAGGACCCTACGGAACACTACTGGCTCCTGCGGTACTCCAGAGGCCTCTAGGGAACCTACGAAGCTCTACGGAACCCTATGGATCCTTACGGAACAGTTCGGGCCCCTTCAGACCTCTGCGGGCGCTTATGGAAACCTACAGGACCCTACCGAAACTGTACGAGACTCTACAGGCCCCTAGGGAACACCACAGGCCCCTACGGAACCCTACACAACCCTCCGGAAACATATGGCACCCTACAAGCTCCTACC
>NW_027414230.1:0-228951 GCF_964106895.1 Numenius arquata | reverse complement strand
CTATGGAACCCTACAGGTCCATACAGAACCACACAGGGCCCTACGGAACTTTACCCGCCACTGCGGAACTCTACAGGTCCCTACGGAACCCTGCAGAACCCTCCAGAACCTTACAGAATCCCACAGACTTCTGCGGGCACTTACACAACCGTACAGGCCCCTACGCAACACTGCCAGCCCCTGTTGAAGGAACCCTACGGGCCCCTACAGAACACTACTGGCTCCTGCGGTACTCCACAGGCCTCTAGGGAACCTACGAAGCTCTACGGAACCCTATGGATCCTTACGGCACAGTACGGGCCCCTTCAGACCTCTGCGGGCGCTTATGGAAACCTACAGGACCCTACCGAAACTGTACGAGACTCTACAGGCCCCTAGGGAACACCACAGGCCCCTACGGCACCCTACACAACCCTCCGGAAACATATGGCACCCTACAAGCTCCTACCAACCCCTGCGGGCACTTACACAACCCTACAGGCCCCTACGGAAATCTACGGGACTCTACGGGCCCCTAGGGAACCCTTCAGATTTCGACGGAACCCTACCAGCCCCTCTGGAACCCTACAGAATACTCCAGGACCCGACAGCACTCTACAAGACCCTTAGCAATACAACGGAACCTCACTAAAACCCTATGGGCTCCTACAGAACACTGCAGGTGCCTACGGAACCCTAGAGACCCCTACGGAACCCTACAGACACCTGCGGGCACTTACGGAACCCTGCAGGCCCCTACGGAACCCTACAGGTCCATACAGAACCCCACAGGGCCCTACGGAACTTTACCAGCCACTACGGAACTCTACGGGTCCCTATGGAACCCTGCAGAACCCTCCAGAACCTTACAGAATCCCACAGACTCCTGCGGGCACTTACACAACCCTACAGGTCCCTACGGAAATCTACGGGACTCTATGGGCCCCTAGGGAACCCTATGGATTTCGATGGAACCCTATGAGGCCCTCTGGAACCCTACAGAATACTCCAGGACCCGACAGCACTCTACAAGACCCTTAGCAACACAACGGAACCTCACTAAAACCCTATGGGCTCCTACAGAACACTGCAGGCGCCTACGGAACCCTACAGACCCCTACAGAATACTACCACCACTACAGAAAAATATGGCCCCTACGGAACTCTACGGAACCTGGCAGAAACACTGTGGGCCCCTACAGGCCCTTGCGGGCACTTGCAGAACTCTGCAGGAACCCACGGAACTTTATGGAACCCTACCAGCCCCTACGGAAGCCTAAAGACCATTGCAGGCAGTTACGGAACGGTACAGGGCCCTAGGGAACTTTACCAGCCACTACGGAACTCTACGGGCCCCTACGGAACCCTGCAGAACCCTCCAGAACCTTACAGAATCCCACGGATTCCTACAGACTCCTGCGGGCAATTACTCAACCCTAGAGGACCCTACGGAACACTGCCAGCTCCTATGGAAGGAACCCTACGGGCCCCTACAGAACACTACTGGCTCCTGCGGTACTCCAGAGGCCTCTAGGGAACCTACGAAGCTCTACGGAACCCTATGGATCCTTACGGAACAGTATGGGCCCCTTCAGACCTCTGCGGGCGCTTATGGAAACCTACAGGACCCTACGGAACTGTACGAGACTCTACAGGCCCTTAGGGAACACCACAGGCCCCTACGGAACCCTACAGAACCCTCCGGAAACATATGGCACCCTACAAGCTCCTACCAACCCCTGCGGGCACTTACATAACCCTACAGGCCCCTACGGAAATCTATGGGACTCTACGGGCCCCTAGGGAACCCTTCAGATTTCGACGGAACCCTACCAGCCCCTCTGGAACCCTACAGAATACTCCAGGACCCGACAGAACTCTACAAGACCCTTAGCAACACAACGGAACCTCACTAAAACCCTATGGGCTCCTACAGAACACTGTAGGTGCCTACGGAAACCTACATACCCGTACAGACACCTACGGGCACTTACAGAACACTGCAGGCCCCTATGGAACCCTACAGGTCCATACAGAACAACACAGGGCCCTACGGAACTTTACCCGCCACTGCGGAACTCTACAGGTCCCTACGGAACCCTGCAGAACCCTCCAGAACCTTACAGAATCCCACAGACTTCTGCGGGCACTTACACAACCGTACAGGCCCCTACGCAACACTGCCAGCCCCTGTTGAAGGAACCCTACGGGCCCCTACAGAACACTACTGGCTCCTGCGGTACTCCACAGGCCTCTAGGGAACCTACGAAGCTCTACGGAACCCTATGGATCCTTACGGCACAGTACGGGCCCCTTCAGACCTCTGTGGGCGCTTATGGAAACCTACAGGACCCTACCGAAACTGTACGAGACTCTACAGGCCCCTAGGGAACACCACAGGCCCCTACGGCACCCTACACAACCCTCCGGAAACATATGGCACCCTACAAGCTCCTACCAACCCCTGCGGGCACTTACACAACCCTACAGGCCCCTACGGAAATCTACGGGACTCTACGGGCCCCTAGGGAACCCTTCAGATTTCGACGGAACCCTACCAGCCCCTCTGGAACCCTACAGAATACTCCAGGACCCGACAGCACTCTACAAGACCCTTAGCAATACAACGGAACCTCACTAAAACCCTATGGGCTCCTACAGAACACTGCAGGTGCCTACGGAACCCTAGAGACCCCTACGGAACCCTACAGACACCTGCGGGCACTTACGGAACCCTGCAGGCCCCCTACGGAACCCTACAGGTCCATACAGAACCCCACAGGGCCCTACGGAACTTTACCAGCCACTACGGAACTCTACGGGTCCCTATGGAACCCTGCAGAACCCTCCAGAACCTTACAGAATCCCACAGACTCCTACAGACTTCTGCGGGCACTTACACAACCCTACAGGTCCCTACGGAAATCTACGGGACTCTATGGGCCCCTAGGGAACCCTATGGATTTCGATGGAACCCTATGAGGCCCTCTGGAACCCTACAGAATACTCCAGGACCCGACAGCACTCTACAAGACCCTTAGCAACACAACGGAACCTCACTAAAACCCTATGGGCTCCTACAGAACACTGCAGGCGCCTACGGAACCCTACAGACCCCTACAGAATACTACCACCACTACAGAAAAATATGGCCCCTACGGAACTCTACGGAACCTGGCAGAAACACTGTGGGCCCCTACAGGCCCTTGCGGGCACTTGCAGAACTCTGCAGGAACCCACGGAACTTTATGGAACCCTACCAGCCCCTACGGAAGCCTAAAGACCATTGCAGGCAGTTACGGAACGGTACAGGGCCCTAGGGAACTTTACCAGCCACTACGGAACTCTACGGGCCCCTACGGAACCCTGCAGAACCCTCCAGAACCTTACAGAATCCCACGGATTCCTACAGACTCCTGCGGGCAATTACTCAACCCTAGAGGACCCTACGGAACACTGCCAGCTCCTATGGAAGGAACCCTACGGGCCCCTACAGAACACTACTGGCTCCTGCGGTACTCCAGAGGCCTCTAGGGAACCTACGAAGCTCTACGGAACCCTATGGATCCTTACGGAACAGTACGGGCCCCTTCAGACCTCTGCGGGCGCTTATGGAAACCTACAGGACCCTACGGAACTGTACGAGACTCTACAGGCCCTTAGGGAACACCACAGGCCCCTACGGAACCCTACAGAACCCTCCGGAAACATATGGCACCCTACAAGCTCCTACCAACCCCTGCGGGCACTTACATAACCCTACAGGCCCCTACGGAAATCTATGGGACTCTACGGGCCCCTAGGGAACCCTTCAGATTTCGACGGAACCCTACCAGCCCCTCTGGAACCCTACAGAATACTCCAGGACCCGACAGAACTCTACAAGACCCTTAGCAACACAACGGAACCTCACTAAAACCCTATGGGCTCCTACAGAACACTGTAGGTGCCTACGGAAACCTACAGACCCGTACAGACACCTACGGGCACTTACAGAACACTGCAGGCCCCTATGGAACCCTACAGGTCCATACAGAACCCCACAGGGCCCTACGGAACTTTACCCGCCACTGCGGAACTCTACAGGTCCCTACGGAACCCTGCAGAACCCTCCAGAACCTTACAGAATCCCACAGACTTCTGCGGGCACTTACACAACCGTACAGGCCCCTACGCAACACTGCCAGCCCCTGTTGAAGGAACCCTACGGGCCCCTACAGAACACTACTGGCTCCTGCGGTACTCCACAGGCCTCTAGGGAACCTACGAAGCTCTACGGAACCCTATGGATCCTTACGGCACAGTACGGGCCCCTTCAGACCTCTGCGGGCGCTTATGGAAACCTACAGGACCCTACCGAAACTGTACGAGACTCTACAGGCCCCTAGGGAACACCACAGGCCCCTACGGCACCCTACACAACCCTCCGGAAACATATGGCACCCTACAAGCTCCTACCAACCCCTGCGGGCACTTACACAACCCTACAGGCCCCTACGGAAATCTACGGGACTCTACGGGCCCCTAGGGAACCCTTCAGATTTCGACGGAACCCTACCAGCCCCTCTGGAACCCTACAGAATACTCCAGGACCCGACAGCACTCTACAAGACCCTTAGCAATACAACGGAACCTCACTAAAACCCTATGGGCTCCTACAGAACACTGCAGGTGCCTACGGAACCCTAGAGACCCCTACGGAACCCTACAGACACCTGCGGGCACTTACGGAACCCTGCAGGCCCCTACGGAACCCTACAGGTCCATACAGAACCCCACAGGGCCCTACGGAACTTTACCAGCCACTACGGAACTCTACGGGTCCCTATGGAACCCTGCAGAACCCTCCAGAACCTTACAGAATCCCACAGACTCCTACAGACTTCTGCGGGCACTTACACAACCCTACAGGTCCCTACGGAAATCTACGGGACTCTATGGGCCCCTAGGGAACCCTATGGATTTCGATGGAACCCTATGAGGCCCTCTGGAACCCTACAGAATACTCCAGGACCCGACAGCACTCTACAAGACCCTTAGCAACACAACGGAACCTCACTAAAACCCTATGGGCTCCTACAGAACACTGCAGGCGCCTACGGAACCCTACAGACCCCTACAGAATACTACCACCACTACAGAAAAATATGGCCCCTACGGAACTCTACGGAACCTGGCAGAAACACTGTGGGCCCCTACAGGCCCTTGCGGGCACTTGCAGAACTCTGCAGGAACCCACGGAACTTTATGGAACCCTACCAGCCCCTACGGAAGCCTAAAGACCCTTGCAGGCAGTTACGGAACGGTACAGGGCCCTAGGGAACTTTACCAGCCACTACGGAACTCTACGGGCCCCTACGGAACCCTGCAGAACCCTCCAGAACCTTACGGAATCCCACGGTTTCCTACAGACTCCTGCGGGCACTTACTCAACCCTAGAGGACCCTACGGAACACTGCCAGCTCCTATGGAAGGAACCCTACGGGCCCCTACAGAACACTACTGGCTCCTGCGGTACTCCACAGGCCTCTAGGGAACCTACGAAGCTCTATGGAACCCTATGGATCCTTACGGAACAGTATGGGCCCCTTCAGACCTCTGCGGGCGCTTATGGAAACCTACAAGACCCTACGGAACTGTACGAGACTCTACAGGCCCCTACGGAACCCTACACAACCCTCCGGAAACATATGGCACCCTACAAGCTCCTACCAACCCCTGCGGGCACTTACATAACCCTACAGGCCCCTACGGAAATCTACGGGACTCTACGGGCCCCTAGGGAACCCTACAGATTTCGACGGAACCCTACGAGCCCCTCTGGAACCCTACAGAATACTCCAGGACCCGACAGCACTCTACAAGACCCTTAGCAACACAACGGAACCTCACTAAAACCCTATGGGCTCCTACAGAACACTGCAGGTGCCTACGGAACCCTACAGACCCCTACGGAACCCTACAGACACCTGCGGGCACTTACGGAACCCTGCAGGCCCCTATGGAACCCTACAGGTCCATACAAAACCCCACAGGGCCCTACGGAACTTTACCCGCCACTGCGGAACTCTACAGGTCCCTACGGAACCCTGCAGAACCCTCCAGAACCTTACAGAATCCCACAGACTCCTACAGACTTCTGCGGGCACTTACACAACCGTACAGGCCCCTACGCAACACTGCCAGCCCCTGTTGAAGGAACCCTACGGGCCCCTACAGAACACTACTGGCTCCTGCGGTACTCCACAGGCCTCTAGGGAACCTACGAAGCTCTACGGAACCCTATGGATCCTTACGGCACAGTACGGGCCCCTTCAGACCTCTGCGGGCGCTTATGGAAACCTACAGGACCCTACCGAAACTGTACGAGACTCTACAGGCCCCTAGGGAACACCACAGGCCCCTACGGCACCCTACACAACCCTCCGGAAACATATGGCACCCTACAAGCTCCTACCAACCCCTGCGGGCACTTACACAACCCTACAGGCCCCTACGGAAATCTACGGGACTCTACGGGCCCCTAGGGAACCCTTCAGATTTCGACGGAACCCTACCAGCCCCTCTGGAACCCTACAGAATACTCCAGGACCCGACAGCACTCTACAAGACCCTTAGCAATACAACGGAACCTCACTAAAACCCTATGGGCTCCTACAGAACACTGCAGGTGCCTACGGAACCCTAGAGACCCCTACGGAACCCTACAGACACCTGCGGGCACTTACGGAACCCTGCAGGCCCCTACGGAACCCTACAGGTCCATACAGAACCCCACAGGGCCCTACGGAACTTTACCAGCCACTATGGAACTCTACGGGTCCCTATGGAACCCTGCAGAACCCTCCAGAACCTTACAGAATCCCACAGACTCCTGCGGGCACTTACACAACCCTACAGGTCCCTACGGAAATCTACGGGACTCTATGGGCCCCTAGGGAACCCTATGGATTTCGATGGAACCCTATGAGGCCCTCTGGAACCCTACAGAATACTCCAGGACCCGACAGCACTCTACAAGACCCTTAGCAACACAACGGAACCTCACTAAAACCCTATGGGCTCCTACAGAACACTGCAGGCGCCTACGGAACCCTACAGACCCCTACAGAATACTACCACCACTACAGAAAAATATGGCCCCTACGGAACTCTACGGAACCTGGCAGAAACACTGTGGGCCCCTACAGGCCCTTGCGGGCACTTGCAGAACTCTGCAGGAACCCACGGAACTTTATGGAACCCTACCAGCCCCTACGGAAGCCTAAAGACCCTTGCAGGCAGTTACGGAACGGTACAGGGCCCTAGGGAACTTTACCAGCCACTACGGAACTCTACGGGCCCCTACGGAACCCTGCAGAACCCTCCAGAACCTTACGGAATCCCACGGTTTCCTACAGACTCCTGCGGGCACTTACTCAACCCTAGAGGACCCTACGGAACACTGCCAGCTCCTATGGAAGGAACCCTACGGGCCCCTACAGAACACTACTGGCTCCTGCGGTACTCCACAGGCCTCTAGGGAACCTACGAAGCTCTATGGAACCCTATGGATCCTTACGGAACAGTATGGGCCCCTTCAGACCTCTGCGGGCGCTTATGGAAACCTACAAGACCCTACGGAACTGTACGAGACTCTACAGGCCCCTACGGAACCCTACACAACCCTCCGGAAACATATGGCACCCTACAAGCTCCTACCAACCCCTGCGGGCACTTACATAACCCTACAGGCCCCTACGGAAATCTACGGGACTCTACGGGCCCCTAGGGAACCCTACAGATTTCGACGGAACCCTACGAGCCCCTCTGGAACCCTACAGAATACTCCAGGACCCGACAGCACTCTACAAGACCCTTAGCAACACAACGGAACCTCACTAAAACCCTATGGGCTCCTACAGAACACTGCAGGTGCCTACGGAACCCTACAGACCCCTACGGAACCCTACAGACACCTGCGGGCACTTACGGAACCCTGCAGGCCCCTATGGAACCCTACAGGTCCATACAAAACCCCACAGGGCCCTACGGAACTTTACCCGCCACTGCGGAACTCTACAGGTCCCTACGGAACCCTGCAGAACCCTCCAGAACCTTACAGAATCCCACAGACTCCTACAGACTTCTGCGGGCACTTACACAACCGTACAGGCCCCTACGCAACACTGCCAGCCCCTGTTGAAGGAACCCTACGGGCCCCTACAGAACACTACTGGCTCCTGCGGTACTCCACAGGCCTCTAGGGAACCTACGAAGCTCTACGGAACCCTATGGATCCTTACGGCACAGTACGGGCCCCTTCAGACCTCTGCGGGCGCTTATGGAAACCTACAGGACCCTACGGAACTGTACGAGACTCTACAGGCCCCTAGGGAACACCACAGGCCCCTACGGAACCCTACACAACCCTCCGGAAACATATGGCACCCTACAAGCTCCTACCAACCCCTGCGGGCACTTACACAACCCTACAGGCCCCTACGGAAATCTACGGGACTCTACGGGCCCCTAGGGAACCCCTCAGATTTCGACGGAACCCTACCAGCCCCTCTGGAACCCTACAGAATACTCCAGGACCCGACAGCACTCTACAAGACCCTTAGCAATACAACGGAACCTCACTAAAACCCTATGGGCTCCTACAGAACACTGCAGGTGCCTACGGAACCCTAGAGACCCCTACGGAACCCTACAGACACCTGCGGGCACTTACGGAACCCTGCAGGCCCCTACGGAACCCTACAGGTCCATACAGAACCCCACAGGGCCCTACGGAACTTTACCAGCCACTACGGAACTCTACGGGTCCCTATGGAACCCTGCAGAACCCTCCAGAACCTTACAGAATCCCACAGACTCCTACAGACTTCTGCGGGCACTTACACAAACCTACAGGTCCCTACGGAAATCTACGGGACTCTATAGGCCCCTAGGGAACCCTATAGATTTCGATGGAACCCTATGAGGCCCTCTGGAACCCTACAGAATACTCCAGGACCCGACAGCACTCTACAAGACCCTTAGCAACACAACGGAACCTCACTAAAACCCTATGGGCTCCTACAGAACACTGCAGGCGCCTACGGAACCCTACAGACCCCTACAGAATACTACCACCACTACAGAAAAATATGGCCCCTACGGAACTCTACGGAACCTGGCAGAAACACTGTGGGCCCCTACAGGCCCTTGCGGGCACTTGCAGAACTCTGCAGGAACCCACGGAACTTTATGGAACCCTACCAGCCCCTACGGAAGCCTAAAGACCATTGCAGGCAGTTACGGAATGGTACAGGGCCCTAGGGAACTTTACCAGCCACTACGGAACTCTACGGGCCCCTACGGAACCCTGCAGAACCCTCCAGAACCTTACGGAATCCCACGGATTCCTACAGACTCCTGCAGGCACTTACTCAACCCTAGAGGACCCTACGGAACACTGCCAGCTCCTATGGAAGGAACCCTACGGGCCCCTACAGAACACTACTGGCTCCTGCGGTACTCCAGAGGCCTCTAGGGAACCTACGAAGCTCTACGGAACCCTATGGATCCTTACGGAACAGTACGGGCCCCTTCAGACCTCTGCGGGCGCTTATGGAAACCTACAGGACCCTACGGAACTGTACGAGACTCTACAGGCCCCTACGGAACCCTACACAACCCTCCGGAAACATATGGCACCCTACAAGCTCCTACCAACCCCTGCGGGCACTTACATAACCCTACAGGCCCCTACGGAAATCTACGGGACTCTACGGGCCCCTAGGGAACCCTACAGATTTCGACGGAACCCTATGAGGCCCTCTGGAACCCTACAGAATACTCCAGGACCCGACAGCACTCTACAAGACCCTTAGCAACACAACGGAACCTCACTAAAACCCTATGGGCTCCTACAGAACACTGCAGGTGCCTACGGAACCCTACAGACCCCTACGGAACCCTACAGACACCTGCGGGCACTTACAGAACCCTGCAGGCCCCTACGGAACCCTACAGGTCCATACAAAACCCCACAGGGCCCTACGGAACTTTACCCGCCACTGCGGAACTCTACAGGTCCCTACGGAACCCTGCAGAACCCTCCAGAACCTTACAGAATCCCACAGATTCCTACAGACTTCTGCGGGCACTTACACAACCCTACAGGTCCCTACGGAAATCTATGGGACTCTATGGGCCCCTAGGGAACCCTATAGATTTCAATGGAACCCTATGAGGCCCTCTGGAACCCTACAGAATACTCCAGGACCCGACAGCACTCTACAAGACCCTTAGCAACACAACGGAACCTCACTAAAACCCTATGGGCTCCTACAGAACACTGCAGGCACCTACGGAACCCTACAGACCCCTACAGAATACTACCACCACTACAGAAAAATATGGCCCCTACGGAACTCTACGGAACCTGGCAGAAACACTGTGGGCCCCTACAGGCCCTTGCGGGCACTTGCAGAACTCTGCAGGAACCCACGGAACTTTATGGAACCCTACCAGCCCCTACGGAAGCCTAAAGACCATTGCAGGCAGTTACGGAATGGTACAGGGCCCTAGGG
Source organism: Numenius arquata (assembly GCF_964106895.1). Classification (NCBI taxonomy): domain Eukaryota; kingdom Metazoa; phylum Chordata; class Aves; order Charadriiformes; family Scolopacidae; genus Numenius; species Numenius arquata. Next base: position 218,410 of record NW_027414230.1, on the reverse strand, counting down.
AACTTTACCAGCCACTACGGAACTCTACGGGCCCCTACGGAACCCTGCAGAACCCTCCAGAACCTTACGGAATCCCACGGATTCCTACAGACTCCTGCGGGCAATTACTCAACCCTAGAGGACCCTACGGAACACTGCCAGCTCCTATGGAAGGAACCCTACGGGCCCCTACAGAACACTACTGGCTCCTGCGGTACTCCAGAGGCCTCTAGGGAACCTACGAAGCTCTACGGAACCCTATGGATCCTTACGGAACAGTACGGGCCCCTTCAGACCTCTGCGGGCGCTTATGGAAACCTACAGGACCCTACGGAACTGTACGAGACTCTACAGGCCCCTAGGGAACACCACAGGCCCCTACGGAACCCTACACAACCCTCCGGAAACATATGGCACCCTACAAGCTCCTACCAACTCCTGCGGGCACTTACATAACCCTACAGGCCCCTACGGAAATCTATGGGACTCTACGGGCCCCTAGGGAACCCTTCAGATTTCGACGGAACCCTACCAGCCCCTCTGGAACCCTACAGAATACTCCAGGACCCGACAGAACTCTACAAGACCCTTAGCAACACAACGGAACCTCACTAAAACCCTATGGGCTCCTACAGAACACTGTAGGTGCCTACGGAAACCTACATACCCGTACAGACACCTACGGGCACTTACAGAACACTGCAGACCCCTATGGAACCCTACAGGTCCATACAGAACCCCACAGGGCCCTACAGAACTTTACCAGCCACTACGGAACTCTACGGGCCCCTACAGAACCCTGCAGAACCCTGCAGAACCTTACAGAATCCCACGGATTCCTACAGACTCCTGCGGGCACTTACTCAACCCTAGAGGACCCTACGGAACACTGCCAGCTCCTATGGAAGGAACCCTACGGGCCCCTACAGAACACTACTGGCTCCTGCGGTACTCCACAGGCCTCTAGGGAACCTACGAAGCTCTACGGAACCCTATGGATCCTTACGGAACAGTACGGGCCCCTTCAGACCTCTGCGGGTGCTTATGGAAACCTACAGGACCCTACGGAACTGTACGAGACTCTACAGGCCCCTAGGGAACACCACAGGCCCCTACGGAACCCTACAGAACCCTCCGGAAACATATGGCACCCTACAAGCTCCTACCAACCCCTGCGGGCACTTACATAACCCTACAGGCCCCTACGGAAATCTATGGGACTCTACGGGCCCCTAGGGAACCCTTCAGATTTCGACGGAACCCTACCAGCCCCTCTGGAACCCTACAGAATACTCCAGGACCCGACAGAACTCTACAAGACCCTTAGCAACACAACGGAACCTCACTAAAACCCTATGGGCTCCTACAGAACACTGTAGGTGCCTACGGAAACCTACATACCCGTACAGACACCTACGGGCACTTACAGAACACTGCAGGCCCCTATGGAACCCTACAGGTCCATACAGAACCCCACAGGGCCCTACGGAACTTTACCAGCCACTACGGAACTCTACGGGCCCCTACAGAACCCTGCAGAACCCTGCAGAACCTTACAGAATCCCACGGATTCCTACAGACTCCTGCGGGCACTTACTCAACCCTAGAGGACCCTACGGAACACTGCCAGCTCCTATGGAAGGAACCCTACGGGCCCCTACAGAACACTACTGGCTCCTGCGGTACTCCAGAGGCCTCTAGGGAACCTACGAAGCTCTACGGAACCCTATGGATCCTTACGGCACAGTACGGGCCCCTTCAGACCTCTGCGGGCGCTTATGGAAACCTACAGGACCCTACGGAACTGTACGAGACTCTACAGGCCCCTACGGAACACCACAGGCCCCTACGGAACCCTACACAACCCTCCGGAAACATATGGCACCCTACAAGCTCCTACCACCCCCTGCGGGCACTTACACAACCCTACAGGCCCCTACGGAAATCTACGGGACTCTACGGGCCCCTAGGGAACCCTTCAGATTTCGACGGAACCCTACCAGCCCCTCTGGAACCCTACAGAATACTCCAGGACCCGACAGCACTCTACAAGACCCTTAGCAACACAACGGAACCTCACTAAAACCCTATGGGCTCCTACAGAACACTGCAGGTGCCTACGGAAACCTACAGACCCGTACAGACACCTACGGGCACTTACAGAACACTGCAGGCCCCTACGGAACCCTACAGGTCCATACAGAACCCCACAGGGCCCTACGGAACTTTACCAGCCACTATGGAACTCTACGGGTCCCTGCGGAACCCTGCAGAACCCTCCGGAATCTGACAGAATCCCACAGACTCCTACAGACTTCTGCGGGCACTTAAACAACCCTACAGGCCCCTACGGAAATCTATGGGACTCTACGGGCCCCTAGGGAACCCTTCAGATTTCGACGGAACCCTACAAGGCCCTCTGGAACCCTACAGAATACTCCAGGACCCGACAGAACTCTACAAGACCCTTAGCAACACAACGGAACCTCACTAAAACCCTATGGGCTCCTACAGAACACTGTAGGTGCCTACAGAAACCTACAGACCCGTACAGACACCTACGGGCACTTACAGAACACTGCAGGCCCCTATGGAACCCTACAGGTCCATACAGAACCCCACAGGGCCCTACGGAACTTTACCAGCCACTGCGGAACTCTACAGGTCCCTACGGAACCCTGCAGAACCCTCCAGAACCTTACGGAATCCCACAGACTCCTACAGACTTCTGCGGGCACTTACACAACCGTACAGGCCCCTACGCAACACTGCCAGCCCCTGTTGATGGAACCCTACGGGCCCCTACAGAACACTACTGGCTCCTGCGGTACTCCACAGGCCTCTAGGGAACCTACGAAGCTCTACGGAACCCTATGGATCCTTACGGCACAGTACGGGCCCCTTCAGACCTCTGCGGGCGCTTATGGAAACCTACAGGACCCTACGGAACTGTACGAGACTCTACAGGCCCCTAGGGAACACCACAGGCCCCTACGGAACCCTACACAACCCTCCGGAAACATATGGCACCCTACAAGCTCCTACCAACCCCTGCGGGCACTTACACAACCCTACAGGCCCCTACGGAAATCTATGGGACTCTACGGGCCCCTAGGGAACCCTTCAGATTTCGACGGAACCCTACCAGCCCCTCTGGAACCCTACAGAATACTCCAGGACCCGACAGCACTCTACAAGACCCTTAGCAACACAACGGAACCTCACTAAAACCCTATGGGCTCCTACAGAACACTGCAGGTGCCTACGGAAACCTACAGACCCGTACAGACACCTACGGGCACTTACAGAACACTGCAGGCCCCTATGGAACCCTACAGGTCCATACAGAACCCCACAGGGCCCTACGGAACTTTACCAGCCACTATGGAACTCTACGGGTCCCTACGGAACCCTGCAGAACCCTCCAGAACCTTACGGAATCCCACAGACTCCTACAGACTTCTGCGGGCACTTACACAACCGTACAGGCCCCTACGCAACACTGCCAGCCCCTGTTGATGGAACCCTACGGGCCCCTACAGAACACTACTGGCTCCTGCGGTACTCCACAGGCCTCTAGGGAACCTACGAAGCTCTACGGAACCCTATGGATCCTTACGGAACAGTATGGGCCCCTTCAGACCTCTGCGGGCGCTTATGGAAACCTACAGGACCCTACCGAAACTGTACGAGACTCTACAGGCCCCTAGGGAACACCACAGGCCCCTACGGAACCCTACACAACCCTCCGGAAACATATGGCACCCTACAAGCTCCTACCAACCCCTGCGGGCACTTACATAACCCTACAGGTCCCTACGGAAATCTACGGGACTCTACGGGCCCCTAGGGAACCCTTCAGATTTCGACGGAACCCTACGAGCCCCTCTGGAACCCTACAGAATACTCCAGGACCCGACAGCACTCTACAAGACCCTTAGCAACACAACGGAACCTCACTAAAACCCTATGGGCTCCTACAGAACACTGCAGGTGCCTACGGAACCCTACTGACCCCTACGGAACCCTACAGACACCTGCGGGCACTTACGGAACCCTGCAGGCCCCTACGGAACCCTACAGGTCCATACAGAACCCCACAGGGCCCTACGGAACTTTACCCGCCACTGCGGAACTCTACAGGTCCCTACGGAACCCTGCAGAACCCTCCAGAACCTTACAGAATCCCACAGACTTCTGCGGGCACTTACACAACCGTACAGGCCCCTACGCAACACTGCCAGCCCCTGTTGAAGGAACCCTACGGGCCCCTACAGAACACTACTGGCTCCTGCGGTACTCCACAGGCCTCTAGGGAACCTACGAAGCTCTACGGAACCCTATGGATCCTTACGGCACAGTACGGGCCCCTTCAGACCTCTGCGGGCGCTTATGGAAACCTACAGGACCCTACCGAAACTGTACAAGACTCTACAGGCCCCTAGGGAATACCACAGGCCCCTACGGAACCCTACACAACCCTCCGGAAACATATGGCACCCTACAAGCTCCTACCAACCCCTGCGGGCACTTACATAACCCTACAGGCCCCTACGGAAATCTACGGGACTCTACGGGCCCCTAGGGAACCCCTCAGATTTCGACGGAACCCTACCAGCCCCTCTGGAACCCTACAGAATACTCCAGGACCCGACAGCACTCTACAAGACCCTTAGCAATACAACGGAACCTCACTAAAACCCTATGGGCTCCTACAGAACACTGCAGGTGCCTACGGAACCCTAGAGACCCCTACGGAACCCTACAGACACCTGCGGGCACTTACGGAACCCTGCAGGCCCCTACGGAACCCTACAGGTCCATACAGAACCCCACAGGGCCCTACGGAACTTTACCAGCCACTACGGAACTCTACGGGTCCCTATGGAACCCTGCAGAACCCTCCAGAACCTTACAGAATCCCACAGACTCCTACAGACTTCTGCGGGCACTTACACAAACCTACAGGTCCCTACGGAAATCTACGGGACTCTATAGGCCCCTAGGGAACCCTATAGATTTCGATGGAACCCTATGAGGCCCTCTGGAACCCTACAGAATACTCCAGGACCCGACAGCACTCTACAAGACCCTTAGCAACACAACGGAACCTCACTAAAACCCTATGGGCTCCTACAGAACACTGCAGGCGCCTACGGAACCCTACAGACCCCTACAGAATACTACCACCACTACAGAAAAATATGGCCCCTACGGAACTCTACGGAACCTGGCAGAAACACTGTGGGCCCCTACAGGCCCTTGCGGGCACTTGCAGAACTCTGCAGGAACCCACGGAACTTTATGGAACCCTACCAGCCCCTACGGAAGCCTAAAGACCATTGCAGGCAGTTACGGAACGGTACAGGGCCCTAGGGAACTTTACCAGCCACTACGGAACTCTACGGGCCCCTACGGAACCCTGCAGAACCCTCCAGAACCTTACAGAATCCCACGGATTCCTACAGACTCCTGCGGGCACTTACTCAACCCTAGAGGACCCTACGGAACACTGCCAGCTCCTATGGAAGGAACCCTACGGGCCCCTACAGAACACTACTGGCTCCTGCGGTACTCCACAGGCCTCTAGGGAACCTACGAAGCTCTACGGAACCCTATGGATCCTTACAGAACAGTATGGGCCCCTTCAGACCTCTGCGGGCGCTTATGGAAACCTACAGGACCCTACGGAACTGTACGAGACTCTACAGGCCCCTAGGGAACACCACAGGCCCCTACGGAACCCTACACAACCCTCCGGAAACATATGGCACCCTACAAGCTCCTACCAACCCCTGCGGGCACTTACATAACCCTACAGGCCCCTACGGAAATCTATGGGACTCTACAGGCCCCTAGGGAACCCTTCAGATTTCGACGGAACCCTACCAGCCCCTCTGGAACCCTACAGAATACTCCAGGACCCGACAGCACTCTACAAGACCCTTAGCAACACAACGGAACCTCACTAAAACCCTATGGGCTCCTACAGAACACTGTAGGTGCCTACGGAAACCTACATACCCGTACAGACACCTACGGGCACTTACAGAACACTGCAGGCCCCTATGGAACCCTACAGGTCCATACAGAACCCCACAGGGCCCTACGGAACTTTACCAGCCACTACGGAACTCTACGGGCCCCTACAGAACCCTGCAGAACCCTGCAGAACCTTACAGAATCCCACGGATTCCTACAGACTCCTGCGGGCACTTACTCAACCCTAGAGGACCCTACGGAACACTACTGGCTCCTGCGGTACTCCAGAGGCCTCTAGGGAACCTACGAAGCTCTACGGAACCCTATGGATCCTTACGGAACAGTATGGGCCCCTTCAGACCTCTGCGGGCGCTTATGGAAACCTACAGGACCCTACGGAACTGTACGAGACTCTACAGGCCCCTAGGGAACACCACAGGCCCCTACGGAACCCTACACAACCCTCCGGAAACATATGGCACCCTACAAGCTCCTACCAACCCCTGCGGGCACTTACACAACCCTACAGGTCCCTACGGCAATCTACGGGACTCTATGGGCCCCTAGGGAACCCTATAGATTTCGATGGAACCCTATGAGGCCCTCTGGAACCCTACAGAATACTCCAGGACCCGACAGCACTCTACAAGACCCTTAGCAACACAACGGAACCTCACTAAAACCCTATGGGCTCCTACAGAACACTGCAGGCGCCTACGGAACCCTACAGACCCCTACAGAATACTACCACCACTACAGAAAAATATGGCCCCTACGGAACTCTACGGAACCTGGCAGAAACACTGTGGGCCCCTACAGGCCCTTGCGGGCACTTGCAGAACTCTGCAGGAACCCACGGAACTTTATGGAACCCTACCAGCCCCTACGGAAGCCTAAAGACCATTGCAGGCAGTTACGGAACGGTACAGGGCCCTAGGGAACTTTACCAGCCACTACGAAACTCTACGGGCCCCTACGGAACCCTGCAGAACCCTCCAGAACCTTACAGAATCCCACGGATTCCTACAGACTCCTGCGGGCACTTACTCAACCCTAGAGGACCCTACGGAACACTGCCAGCTCCTATGGAAGGAACCCTACGGGCCCCTACAGAACACTACTGGCTCCTGCGGTACTCCACAGGCCTCTAGGGAACCTACGAAGCTCTACGGAACCCTATGGATCCTTACGGCACAGTACGGCCCCTTCAGACCTCTGCGGGCGCTTATGGAAACCTACAGGACCCTACCGAAACTGTACGATGTGGGGGACTGCGGCGGGTCCGTGGAACCCTTGATTGTGGGAATGGAGTCAGGAGTTGACCTTGCAGAGATTAAAGTATATCCTTGAGAAAGAAGGGAGTAGAAAACATCCTGAGAAGTAAAACAACTTTTAGGTACCAGCTGGGGACTGACAAGATAAGGAGTAGTTTTGATGTTTTGCAAGAGACAACCAATGATATATTGTTATAACAATATGTAACCAATAGTAAAAGAACACATGTGTTAAGAAAGAATATATAAGAATATACGTGTGCTAATAAAGGGGGACTGTTACTGCTTGAACTGCTGAAGATTACTGTCCGTGTCGTTTGTCCGTCTCAACAACAACGACAACTGGTGACCCCGACGTGATTCTGCATAGGAAAAAAGACGGCTGGAGATAGCCGTGGAGACGGAGCCCAGTATAGCTGAGAGCGGCGGGGAGAGCTGCTGATTGATCCGGATCGTGAATAAGACACCTGGAGAGGTGAGCTACTGGGAACATGGGAGGGAACTTGTCCAAAGAAGAGGGTATCATACTCTCTATGTGGCAGTTGCTTTTGAAACGGCGAGGCGTGGACCTCCCCGAGTTGACTTTACGGAAAATGCTGCTCTGGGGCAAAAGACAAGGCATTGAAGTTACCACTGTCACAGCGTTTAGTGTATCACAGTGGAAAGACTTGGGTGATAAATTGTTCGATGGTGCTACGAGAGGCTCCAAAGAAGCGACTGAACTACTAACAACGTGGCGTTTGCTACTAGAGACTTTGAAAGGGTTTAAAGAGCAGAGGGAACAAGCGGAGACTGCGGGAAAAAATGAGTCGCCTGATCCTTTCAGGCTGGACTTAAAAGGAGGGGCGGAGCCATCTGCGGTCCCAAAACCCCCGGTCCTAAAACCCCCTGTTACCAAGAAAGAAGACGGGGGGGGTACTGATGGGGGGGGGGGGCTGCGGCTTTCCGAAGGAAAAAAGTATAAGTATGTGCTGCCCCGAGAACAGATAGAAGCGGCAAGAGACTCGCATAAACAAGCGGCAGATTCGGGATATGTGTGGCCGCAGGAGGGACTCCCTGTATTTAAGTCAGGAGAGTGTGTGCAACCCTCTGCTCCGCCAGTGCCGATTGCGGAAGAGCAAAAAGCGCGGCCGTCACTTAACCCCTTTTTGTATCCACCTCTGCCAGAGGATTCGGACGTTAATGTTGATCAGGATGATCCTATGACAGGGCAAAATGAGCTTGAGGAGGTAGTCCCTGAGAATCCGGGTCCCCCTTTGCACACCCCTGCGCCAGTAAAACCTTCCGAGCAAGGGGGGGCAGAGTGTAGACCAAAATACCCTCGTACTTGGGATTTACCTCCAGCCTCGATTACGGTTAGACCGCGAAATCCTGTGCGATTCTGGAAAAAGGTCAAAGCTAAAGCTATGGAGTTGGGCAACTGGGATTTATCAGAGAATATATCCGTTCCCCTCACCACTGATGAACCTTTGAATGTTGAGACTGATGGGCCTGCAGCATTTCCTGTGGTGTATCATGACCCAGCTGCAGGGGAGCCTCATGAGCATGCTACTTATTCCTGGAAGGTGATTCAGGATTTACAAAAGGCCACTGCCCAGTATGGCCCCAACTCCCCTGCAGTAATGCAACTGATACGATTATTGTCAATGGAAGCTATGACCCCTTATGATATTACTCATATTGCTCAGATCATTTTTCAACCTGTGCAGCTTGCAGTGTTTCGAAATATTTGGCAGCAAAGGGCTGAGGCTCAGGCCGTAGCAAATCTGCAGTTTCCACAGGGTGATCCTCGCTATGGCAATGGTGCTGATGTTTTAATGGGTGCTGGGCAATTCAATAACCCACAGCATCAAGCGCAGTGGCCCCCCTTGGTGCTTGAACAAGTAAAAAGTATAGGCATCGAGGCAATAATTCGCACTGCAGAATTGGCAGAACCAAAACAAAAATATACCACCATTAAACAAGGCACTCGAGAACCATTTCTCTCCTTTGTTGAAAAGTTACAAGCTGCTGTTGAACGTCAAGTGTTTGATGCGCGCCTCCGTGAAATGTTAGTGAAACAATTGGCTCGCGACAATGCTAATGCGGACTGTCAAAAAATAATTGAGGCATTACCAGGAGACCCAACCTTAGAGGCAATGATTACTGCTTGTGCCAAGGTTGGATCTGTGGAGCATAAAATGACTGCACTCGCTGCTGCAATGGCAGCCATGCGAGTACAGGGCCAAAAATGCTATGGCTGTGGTCAAACAGGTCATGTAAAAGCTGAATGCCCCAAGAAAAAAATGGGAGGAACTGGCTCGGGAAAAGTCAATACGGCAGGGGACACAGCAGAAATGAATTGCTATAGGTGTGGAAGGGTTGGACATGTTGCTAAGCAATGTCACTCTAAATATCACCTTAATGGCCAACCATTACAGCCGGGAAACGGCAAGAAGAGCGCGAAGGGGTGCGTGCAGACACAAATGCCCCGTACGCAAATGCCCTACAATCCTGGCAACCCATTTCTAGGGTCAGTGCAGACGCAACCCTCTGTGACAAGCTATCAGGGAAAACCAGTGGATCAGCCGGGATGGATGTATCCACCGCCCACACAGTGACTATAACAACTCAAGGGGTGCACAAAGTGCCTTTAGATGCCTGGGGACCAATTGGTAGGGGACTGAGTGCTTTACTAATAGGAAGATCAAGTACCACCCTACAAGGACTCATGGTGCATGTTGGAGTTATTGACGCCGATTTTACAGGACAAATTTGTGCTATGGTATCTACAGCAACCCCACCGGTAACAATAGAAAAAGGAACACGTTTAGCTCAACTTGTGCCATTTATGAGTTGTGTCCCCAGGACTGAACAGGTTGTTCGCGGTGATGGCGGATTTGGATCAACAGGAAAACCACTTGTTTTCTGGACTCAGACAGTGTCGGAGAAACGGCCGCAAATGATCTGTACACTCATGATGAACAGTGTTACCCCCGATCAGGTGAAACTGACTGGGTTACTCGATACAGGGGCGGATGTGACTATCATCTCACTGCGCGAATGGCCGAATACTTGGCCTTTGGCCTCAAACACCTTGGGGGTGGCAGGACTTGGAGGAGTTGCAAATAGCTTAATATCAGCCAAACCGATTACGATTGTTAATTCTGAAGGTCAAAGGGCTACGGTGAGACCTTATGTGACCTCGGCCCCACTAAATTTGTGGGGAAGGGATTGTTTAGGACAATGGGGAGTACGGATAACAACGGATTTTCAGTAGGGGTCACTGTATTGCAGGGCATTTCTCGACCCACTCTGGCATTAAGATGGTTAACTGAAAGACCGGTGTGGGTCGATCAGTGGCCCCTCAGTCAAGAAAAACTCACTGCCCTGCAGTCTCTCGTAGCAGAACAACTAGCTGCAGGACACATAGAGGTCTCACACAGCCCTTGGAATACCCCTGTGTTTGTTATAAAGAAAAAATCTGGAAAATGGAGATTGTTACATGATCTGAGGAAGATTAATGAGGTTATAGCAACCATGGGAGCTTTACAACCTGGATTACCCTCTCCCACCATGATTCCGATGCAATGGGAAATTGTTGTAATGGACTTGAAAGATTGTTTCTTTACAATTCCTTTAGCAGATCAAGATATGGAGAAATTTGCCTTTACTGTACCATCCATAAACAATATGGAACCTGCAAAAAGATATCATTGGAAGGTGTTACCGCAAGGTATGAAAAACTCACCCACAATTTGCCAGTGGTTCGTGGCAAAGGCATTGAGTCCAGTACGTGCTTTGTTCCCATCAGGTTATTGCTATCATTATATGGATGACATTCTCTTAGCTGCAGCAACTCCACAGAAGTTAATTGAGATGGAGAACAAAACACGGGAATCTCTGTGCCGATATGGACTAATTGTTGCGCCTGAAAAGGTGCAACGGCAGCAACCATGGCTCTATTTAGGTATGAAAGTCTTAACTCAAATGGTGATGCCACAACCCATACAATTGCAAGTGGAAGTGAAAACATTAAATGACGTGCAAAAATTAGCAGGGATGATTAATTGGATTCGACCCTACGTGGGGATTCCTTCTTCTAAATTGCAACCGTTATTTGAACTACTGCAAGGAGACACAGATATTTCTGCCCCACGCACCTTGACGGTAGGTGCACAAAAAACAATTGCAGACATTGAGCGAGCAATTAGTAGCAAACACGTATGGAGAATTGAATTGACAGTGCCTGTCCAGGCAATCATTTTGATTGATCAGTTGGTACCCTTTGCCATGATTGCACAATGGCATGAGAAGTGGGATGATTCTCTACATGTTTTGGAATGGGTTTTCTTGCCAAATAAAACAAAAAAGACAGCTCCTGGCCTTTTTGAGCTGGTGGCTCAAGTAATTATAAAAATCAGGACACGCTGTATGGAATTAATGGCGAGAGACCCGGAAAAAATTGTACTCCCAGTGCAGAGTGATTATTTTGAATGGTGCATGGCCAACAGCTCTGCTTTACAAGCAGCCATGATGAACTATACAGGGCAAATAAGTTATCATTTGCCCTCACATCCATTGGTCAAACTAGGAAGTCAGGTGAGATTTGGTCAGAAACAATTGAGTCAATTGGATCCAGTAGAGGGACCCACGGTGTTTACGGATGGATCAGGGAAAACCGGAAAAGCAGCCATCGTTTGGAAAGATGGACCACAATGGCAGCATAAAATCGAACATCAAGAAGGCTCACCACAAGTGGTTGAACTTAGGGCGATGGCCATGGTGTTTCAAAACTTCCCTGGCCCAGTAAACATCATAACGGATTCTGCTTATGTGGCTGGACTGGTACAACGATTGGATAAAGCTGTGTTAGGGCATGTGTCTAATGAAACGCTGTTTGGGGTTCTGAAGCTATTATGGTTAGAAATTCAGAAACGTCACTATGAATATTATGTCATGCATATTAAAAGTCACACTACGTTACCGGGTTTTATAGTGGAAGGAAATGCAAAAGCAGATGCTTTGGTGTCCGCAGTGGCATTAGGACCTGTTCCCGACATTAAACAACAGGCAATAGCTTCACATCGCTTTTACCATCAGGGCTATCGGGCCCTGAAACGTCAATTTCATATTTCCAATTCTGAGGCACGTGCCATTGTTGCTGCATGCCCTGATTGTCAGGGCCATCATGTCCCTATTTACTATGGCACCAACCCTCGTGGCCTCCGTGCCTTGCAGATCTGGCAGACTGATGTTACGCACGTACCCGAATTTGGGCGTCTGAAATACGTGCATGTCTCTATAGATACTTTTTCATCAGCTCTTGTTGCCACTGCTCATACTGGGGAATCTGCACGTGATGTCATCCGCCATTGGCAACGTGCATTTTCCATTTTAGGTGTTCCCCAACAAGTTAAGACAGACAATGGCCCGGCTTACGTGTCTCAGAAAGTTGCATTATTTTTGCAGCTTTGGGGGATATCCCATGTTACTGGAATTCCCCATTCTCCCACAGGACAAAGCATTGTAGAACGAGCCCACGGTACACTCAAGCGCTTCCTCCAAAAACAAAAAGGGGGAATGCTGGGTGAACCACCTGATGCACGATTGGCTAAAGCTACATATGTTTTAAATTTTTTACAGGTTTCTGATGATTCTCCGACCCCAACACCGCCCATCCTTCGCCATTTCAATTCCCTGGTAACTCAGGAGGGGGTGGGGCCAGGGGCAAAGGTGTTAGTGCGGGATCTACATACGGGTCAATGGATGGGTCCGTATGATCTATTAACCTGGGGAAGAGGTTATGCTTGTGTTTCCACAGATCACGGGCCGCAATGGATGCCGGCACGGAATGTGAAGCCTGTGTTATCTTCCTCATGATGTGTGCTGTGGTTAACGCATTTTGGATGCCAACGCAGACAAGGACCAATGTATGGATCACTCTAGCCAACATGACTGGCCAAGATTCCATATGTCTGGCCACTACATCACCAGAGAATCCATTTGTTACGTGTCTCGTTGGTGTTCCAGTGGACAAGTGGCCGGTACCGCATGAAGCACGGGCAACTTTTCAGAACGAGTCGTTGGTTAATACATGGGACGCATGGGTGCCTTATTTGCCTAAAGTGCCTTTGGAACCTCAAGAGCTTGAACTTTTGGGATCTATAAAAATGGACTATTGTCTGTATTTCAATTATACAGGAAAGAATCAATCCCTGGCATGGGTGGTAAATTCAAGTATGACAATTTACAGAAATTCAAGTGTATGGTGTAACTTTACCTCCCCAAATATTTCTTGATCCTCAAATGTCCTTTTGGCGCTACCCCCGGGGATATTCCTGATATGTGGAGATCGAGCCTGGGGAGCCATACCTTCTCACATAACAGGAGGACCATGCAGTTTGGGACGCTTAACATTGTTAACTCCTAATACGTCCATGATTTATCAACATCGCTATTATAAAAAAAAAAAAAAAAAAAAAAAAAAAAAAGCTAAGAGGAGCCTCCATGCTTACAATGAAGACTGTGATGACCAAGTCACTTTTTGGAATAAGGGTGAAATATGGGCAGCCTCCATGTTTGTACCAGGAGCAGCTGCTGCCAAAGCATTAAGTACCTTGAATAAGTTAGGATGCTGGCTAGCAAAGCAAATGAATGCAACCTCTGCGGCATTAAGCAATTTACTATTAGATGTAGACTCAGTTAGGCATGCTATGTTATAAAATAGAGCGGCAATAGATTTTTTGTTATTAGCTCAAGGACATGGATGTGAGGATATTGATGGAATGTATTGCATGAACTTGTCAGATCACTCTGAATCAATTCATAAAAGCATACAGTTGTTAAAGGAAGGAGTACAAAAGCTGCAAGTTGACAATGGATGGGATTGGTTGAACAGATTGTTTAGTGAATGGGGACTGTCGGGATGGTTGTTGTCAGTAGTAAGAACGGGATTAGTTATTTTACTGATTGTTGTAATTGTGCTATTAATGTTGCCATGTGTCATCTCCTTGCTGCAAAGGGCCCTGCAGCGGACGATGAGGGCGATATTTTTGGCACAAATACAAAAAGGGGGAATTGTGGGGGACTGCGGCGGGTCCGTGGAACCCTTGATTGTGGGAATGGAGTCAGGAGTTGACCTTGCAGAGATTAAAGTATATCCTTGAGAAAGAAGGGAGTAGAAAACATCCTGAGAAGTAAAACAACTTTTAGGTACCAGCTGGGGACTGACAAGATAAGGAGTAGTTTTGATGTTTTGCAAGAGACAACCAATGATATATTGTTATAACAATATGTAACCAATAGTAAAAGAACACATGTGTTAAGAAAGAATATATAAGAATATACGTGTGCTAATAAAGGGGGACTGTTACTGCTTGAACTGCTGAAGATTACTGTCCGTGTCGTTTGTCCGTCTCAACAACAACGACAGTACGAGACTCTACAGGCCCCTAGGGAACACCACAGGCCCCTACGGAACCCTACACAACCCTCCGGAAACATATGGCACCCTACAAGCTCCTACCAACCCCTGCGGGAACTTACACAACCCTACAGGCCCCTACGGAAATCTATGGGACTCTACGGGCCCCTAGGGAACCCTTCAGATTTCGACGGAACCCTACCAGCCCCTCTGGAACCCTACAGAATACTCCAGGACCCGACAGCACTCTACAAGACCCTTAGCAACACAACGGAACCTCACTAAAACCCTATGGGCTCCTACAGAACACTGCAGGTGCCTACGGAACCCTAGAGACCCCTACGGAACCCTACAGACACCTGCGGGCACTTACGGAACCCTGCAGGCCCCTATGGAACCCTACAGGTCCATACAGAACCCCACAGGGCCCTACGGAACTTTACCAGCCACTACGGAACTCTACGGGTCCCTATGGAACCCTGCAGAACCCTCCAGAACCTTACAGAATCCCACAGACTCCTACAGACTTCTGCGGGCACTTACACAAACCTACAGGTCCCTACGGAAATCTACGGGACTCTATGGGCCCCTAGGGAACCCTATAGATTTCGATGGAACCCTATGAGGCCCTCTGGAACCCTACAGAATACTCCAGGACCCGACAGCACTCTACAAGACCCTTAGCAACACAACGGAACCTCACTAAAACCCTATGGGCTCCTACAGAACACTGCAGGCGCCTACGGAACCCTACAGACCCCTACAGAATACTACCACCACTACAGAAAAATATGGCCCCTACGGAACTCTACGGAACCTGGCAGAAACACTGTGGGCCCCTACAGGCCCTTGCGGGCACTTGCAGAACTCTGCAGGAACCCACGGAACTTTATGGAACCCTACCAGCCCCTACGGAAGCCTAAAGACCCTTGCAGGCAGTTACGGAACGGTACAGGGCCCTAGGGAACTTTACCAGCCACTACGGAACTCTACGGGCCCCTACGGAACCCTGCAGAACCCTCCAGAACCTTACGGAATCCCACGGATTCCTACAGACTCCTGCGGGCACTTACTCAACCCTAGAGGACCCTACGGAACACTGCCAGCTCCTATGGAAGGAACCCTACGGGCCCCTACAGAACACTACTAACTCCTGCGGTACTCCAGAGGCCTCTAGGAAACCTACGAAGCTCTACGGAACCCTATGGATCCTTACGGAACAGTATGGGCCCCTTCAGACCTCTGCGGGCGCTTATGGAAACCTACAAGACCCTACGGAACTGTACGAGACTCTACAGGCCCCTACGGAACCCTACACAACCCTCCGGAAACATATGGCACCCTACAAGCTCCTACCAACCCCTGCGGGCACTTACATAACCCTACAGGCCCCTACGGAAATCTACGGGACTCTACGGGCCCCTAGGGAACCCTACAGATTTCGACGGAACCCTACGAGCCCCTCTGGAACCCTACAGAATACTCCAGGACCCGACAGCACTCTACAAGACCCTTAGCAACACAACGGAACCTCACTAAAACCCTATGGGCTCCTACAGAACACTGCAGGTGCCTACGGAACCCTACAGACCCCTACGGAACCCTACAGACACCTGCGGGCACTTACGGAACCCTGCAGGCCCCTACGGAACCCTACAGGTCCATACAAAACCCCACAGGGCCCTACGGAACTTTACCCGCCACTGCGGAACTCTACAGGTCCCTACGGAACCCTGCAGAACCCTCCAGAACCTTACAGAATCCCACAGACTCCTACAGACTTCTGCGGGCACTTACACAACCGTACAGGCCCCTACGCAACACTGCCAGCCCCTGTTGAAGGAATCCTACGGGCCCCTACAGAACACTACTGGCTCCTGCGGTACTCCACAGGCCTCTAGGGAACCTACGAAGCTCTACGGAACCCTATGGATCCTTACGGCACAGTACGGGCCCCTTCAGACCTCTGCGGGCGCTTATGGAAACCTACAGGACCCTACGGAACTGTACGAGACTCTACAGGCCCCTAGGGAACACCACAGGCCCCTACGGAACCCTACACAACCCTCCGGAAACATATGGCACCCTACAAGCTCCTACCAACCCCTGCGGGCACTTACACAACCCTACAGGTCCCTACGGAAATCTACGGGACTCTACGGGCCCCTAGGGAACCCCTCAGATTTCGACGGAACCCTACCAGCCCCTCTGGAACCCTACAGAATACTCCAGGACCCGACAGCACTCTACAAGACCCTTAGCAATACAACGGAACCTCACTAAAACCCTATGGGCTCCTACAGAACACTGCAGGTGCCTACGGAACCCTAGAGACCCCTACGGAACCCTACAGACACCTGCGGGCACTTACGGAACCCTGCAGGCCCCTACGGAACCCTACAGGTCCATACAGAACCCCACAGGGCCCTACGGAACTTTACCAGCCACTACGGAACTCTACGGGTCCCTATGGAACCCTGCAGAACCCTCCAGAACCTTACAGAATCCCACAGACTCCTACAGACTTCTGCGGGCACTTACACAAACCTACAGGTCCCTACGGAAATCTACGGGACTCTATAGGCCCCTAGGGAACCCTATAGATTTCGATGGAACCCTATGAGGCCCTCTGGAACCCTACAGAATACTCCAGGACCCGACAGCACTCTACAAGACCCTTAGCAACACAACGGAACCTCACTAAAACCCTATGGGCTCCTACAGAACACTGCAGGCGCCTACGGAACCCTACAGACCCCTACAGAATACTACCACCACTACAGAAAAATATGGCCCCTACGGAACTCTACGGAACCTGGCAGAAACACTGTGGGCCCCTACAGGCCCTTGCGGGCACTTGCAGAACTCTGCAGGAACCCACGGAACTTTATGGAACCCTACCAGCCCCTACGGAAGCCTAAAGACCATTGCAGGCAGTTACGGAACGGTACAGGGCCCTAGGGAACTTTACCAGCCACTACGGAACTCTACGGGCCCCTACGGAACCCTGCAGAACCCTCCAGAACCTTACAGAATCCCACGGATTCCTACAGACTCCTGCGGGCAATTACTCAACCCTAGAGGACCCTACGGAACACTGCCAGCTCCTATGGAAGGAACCCTACGGGCCCCTACAGAACACTACTGGCTCCTGCGGTACTCCAGAGGCCTCTAGGGAACCTACGAAGCTCTACGGAACCCTATGGATCCTTACGGCACAGTACGGCCCCTTCAGACCTCTGCGGGCGCTTATGGAAACCTACAGGACCCTACCGAAACTGTACGATGTGGGGGACTGCGGCGGGTCCGTGGAACCCTTGATTGTGGGAATGGAGTCAGGAGTTGACCTTGCAGAGATTAAAGTA
Source organism: Numenius arquata (assembly GCF_964106895.1). Taxonomy (NCBI): domain Eukaryota; kingdom Metazoa; phylum Chordata; class Aves; order Charadriiformes; family Scolopacidae; genus Numenius; species Numenius arquata. Next base: position 200,405 of record NW_027414230.1, on the reverse strand, counting down.
TATCCTTGAGAAAGAAGGGAGTAGAAAACATCCTGAGAAGTAAAACAACTTTTAGGTACCAGCTGGGGACTGACAAGATAAGGAGTAGTTTTGATGTTTTGCAAGAGACAACCAATGATATATTGTTATAACAATATGTAACCAATAGTAAAAGAACACATGTGTTAAGAAAGAATATATAAGAATATACGTGTGCTAATAAAGGGGGACTGTTACTGCTTGAACTGCTGAAGATTACTGTCCGTGTCGTTTGTCCGTCTCAACAACAACGACAACTGGTGACCCCGACGTGATTCTGCATAGGAAAAAAGACGGCTGGAGATAGCCGTGGAGACGGAGCCCAGTATAGCTGAGAGCGGCGGGGAGAGCTGCTGATTGATCCGGATCGTGAATAAGACACCTGGAGAGGTGAGCTACTGGGAACATGGGAGGGAACTTGTCCAAAGAAGAGGGTATCATACTCTCTATGTGGCAGTTGCTTTTGAAACGGCGAGGCGTGGACCTCCCCGAGTTGACTTTACGGAAAATGCTGCTCTGGGGCAAAAGACAAGGCATTGAAGTTACCACTGTCACAGCGTTTAGTGTATCACAGTGGAAAGACTTGGGTGATAAATTGTTCGATGGTGCTACGAGAGGCTCCAAAGAAGCGACTGAACTACTAACAACGTGGCGTTTGCTACTAGAGACTTTGAAAGGGTTTAAAGAGCAGAGGGAACAAGCGGAGACTGCGGGAAAAAATGATTCGCCTGATCCTTTCAGGCTGGACTTAAAAGGAGGGGCGGAGCCATCTGCGGTCCCAAAACCCCCGGTCCTAAAACCCCCTGTTACCAAGAAAGAAGACGGGGGGGGTACTGATGGGGGGGGGGGGCTGCGGCTTTCCGAAGGAAAAAAGTATAAGTATGTGCTGCCCCGAGAACAGATAGAAGCGGCAAGAGACTCGCATAAACAAGCGGCAGATTCGGGATATGTGTGGCCGCAGGAGGGACTCCCTGTATTTAAGTCAGGAGAGTGTGTGCAACCCTCTGCTCCGCCAGTGCCGATTGCGGAAGAGCAAAAAGCGCGGCCGTCACTTAACCCCTTTTTGTATCCACCTCTGCCAGAGGATTCGGACGTTAATGTTGATCAGGATGATCCTATGACAGGGCAAAATGAGCTTGAGGAGGTAGTCCCTGAGAATCCGGGTCCCCCTTTGCACACCCCTGCGCCAGTAAAACCTTCCGAGCAAGGGGGGGCAGAGTGTAGACCAAAATACCCTCGTACTTGGGATTTACCTCCAGCCTCGATTACGGTTAGACCGCGAAATCCTGTGCGATTCTGGAAAAAGGTCAAAGCTAAAGCTATGGAGTTGGGCAACTGGGATTTATCAGAGAATATATCCGTTCCCCTCACCACTGATGAACCTTTGAATGTTGAGACTGATGGGCCTGCAGCATTTCCTGTGGTGTATCATGACCCAGCTGCAGGGGAGCCTCATGAGCATGCTACTTATTCCTGGAAGGTGATTCAGGATTTACAAAAGGCCACTGCCCAGTATGGCCCCAACTCCCCTGCAGTAATGCAACTGATACGATTATTGTCAATGGAAGCTATGACCCCTTATGATATTACTCATATTGCTCAGATCATTTTTCAACCTGTGCAGCTTGCAGTGTTTCGAAATATTTGGCAGCAAAGGGCTGAGGCTCAGGCCGTAGCAAATCTGCAGTTTCCACAGGGTGATCCTCGCTATGGCAATGGTGCTGATGTTTTAATGGGTGCTGGGCAATTCAATAACCCACAGCATCAAGCGCAGTGGCCCCCCTTGGTGCTTGAACAAGTAAAAAGTATAGGCATCGAGGCAATAATTCGCACTGCAGAATTGGCAGAACCAAAACAAAAATATACCACCATTAAACAAGGCACTCGAGAACCATTTCTCTCCTTTGTTGAAAAGTTACAAGCTGCTGTTGAACGTCAAGTGTTTGATGCGCGCCTCCGTGAAATGTTAGTGAAACAATTGGCTCGCGACAATGCTAATGCGGACTGTCAAAAAATAATTGAGGCATTACCAGGAGACCCAACCTTAGAGGCAATGATTACTGCTTGTGCCAAGGTTGGATCTGTGGAGCATAAAATGACTGCACTCGCTGCTGCAATGGCAGCCATGCGAGTACAGGGCCAAAAATGCTATGGCTGTGGTCAAACAGGTCATGTAAAAGCTGAATGCCCCAAGAAAAAAATGGGAGGAACTGGCTCGGGAAAAGTCAATACGGCAGGGGACACAGCAGAAATGAATTGCTATAGGTGTGGAAGGGTTGGACATGTTGCTAAGCAATGTCACTCTAAATATCACCTTAATGGCCAACCATTACAGCCGGGAAACGGCAAGAAGAGCGCGAAGGGGCGCGTGCAGACACAAATGCCCCGTACGCAAATGCCCTACAATCCTGGCAACCCATTTCTAGGGTCAGTGCAGACGCAACCCTCTGTGACAAGCTATCAGGGAAAACCAGTGGATCAGCCGGGATGGATGTATCCACCGCCCACACAGTGACTATAACAACTCAAGGGGTGCACAAAGTGCCTTTAGATGCCTGGGGACCAATTGGTAGGGGACTGAGTGCTTTACTAATAGGAAGATCAAGTACCACCCTACAAGGACTCATGGTGCATGTTGGAGTTATTGACGCCGATTTTACAGGACAAATTTGTGCTATGGTATCTACAGCAACCCCACCGGTAACAATAGAAAAAGGAACACGTTTAGCTCAACTTGTGCCATTTATGAGTTGTGTCCCCAGGACTGAACAGGTTGTTCGCGGTGATGGCGGATTTGGATCAACAGGAAAACCACTTGTTTTCTGGACTCAGACAGTGTCGGAGAAACGGCCGCAAATGATCTGTACACTCATGATGAACAGTGTTACCCCCGATCAGGTGAAACTGACTGGGTTACTCGATACAGGGGCGGATGTGACTATCATCTCACTGCGCGAATGGCCGAATACTTGGCCTTTGGCCTCAAACACCTTGGGGGTGGCAGGACTTGGAGGAGTTGCAAATAGCTTAATATCAGCCAAACCGATTACGATTGTTAATTCTGAAGGTCAAAGGGCTACGGTGAGACCTTATGTGACCTCGGCCCCACTAAATTTGTGGGGAAGGGATTGTTTAGGACAATGGGGAGTACGGATAACAACGGATTTTCAGTAGGGGTCACTGTATTGCAGGGCATTTCTCGACCCACTCTGGCATTAAGATGGTTAACTGAAAGACCGGTGTGGGTCGATCAGTGGCCCCTCAGTCAAGAAAAACTCACTGCCCTGCAGTCTCTCGTAGCAGAACAACTAGCTGCAGGACACATAGAGGTCTCACACAGCCCTTGGAATACCCCTGTGTTTGTTATAAAGAAAAAATCTGGAAAATGGAGATTGTTACATGATCTGAGGAAGATTAATGAGGTTATAGCAACCATGGGAGCTTTACAACCTGGATTACCCTCTCCCACCATGATTCCGATGCAATGGGAAATTGTTGTAATGGACTTGAAAGATTGTTTCTTTACAATTCCTTTAGCAGATCAAGATATGGAGAAATTTGCCTTTACTGTACCATCCATAAACAATATGGAACCTGCAAAAAGATATCATTGGAAGGTGTTACCGCAAGGTATGAAAAACTCACCCACAATTTGCCAGTGGTTCGTGGCAAAGGCATTGAGTCCAGTACGTGCTTTGTTCCCATCAGGTTATTGCTATCATTATATGGATGACATTCTCTTAGCTGCAGCAACTCCACAGAAGTTAATTGAGATGGAGAACAAAACACGGGAATCTCTGTGCCGATATGGACTAATTGTTGCGCCTGAAAAGGTGCAACGGCAGCAACCATGGCTCTATTTAGGTATGAAAGTCTTAACTCAAATGGTGATGCCACAACCCATACAATTGCAAGTGGAAGTGAAAACATTAAATGACGTGCAAAAATTAGCAGGGATGATTAATTGGATTCGACCCTACGTGGGGATTCCTTCTTCTAAATTGCAACCGTTATTTGAACTACTGCAAGGAGACACAGATATTTCTGCCCCACGCACCTTGACGGTAGGTGCACAAAAAACAATTGCAGACATTGAGCGAGCAATTAGTAGCAAACACGTATGGAGAATTGAATTGACAGTGCCTGTCCAGGCAATCATTTTGATTGATCAGTTGGTACCCTTTGCCATGATTGCACAATGGCATGAGAAGTGGGATGATTCTCTACATGTTTTGGAATGGGTTTTCTTGCCAAATAAAACAAAAAAGACAGCTCCTGGCCTTTTTGAGCTGGTGGCTCAAGTAATTATAAAAATCAGGACACGCTGTATGGAATTAATGGCGAGAGACCCGGAAAAAATTGTACTCCCAGTGCAGAGTGATTATTTTGAATGGTGCATGGCCAACAGCTCTGCTTTACAAGCAGCCATGATGAACTATACAGGGCAAATAAGTTATCATTTGCCCTCACATCCATTGGTCAAACTAGGAAGTCAGGTGAGATTTGGTCAGAAACAATTGAGTCAATTGGATCCAGTAGAGGGACCCACGGTGTTTACGGATGGATCAGGGAAAACCGGAAAAGCAGCCATCGTTTGGAAAGATGGACCACAATGGCAGCATAAAATCGAACATCAAGAAGGCTCACCACAAGTGGTTGAACTTAGGGCGATGGCCATGGTGTTTCAAAACTTCCCTGGCCCAGTAAACATCATAACGGATTCTGCTTATGTGGCTGGACTGGTACAACGATTGGATAAAGCTGTGTTAGGGCATGTGTCTAATGAAACGCTGTTTGGGGTTCTGAAGCTATTATGGTTAGAAATTCAGAAACGTCACTATGAATATTATGTCATGCATATTAAAAGTCACACTACGTTACCGGGTTTTATAGTGGAAGGAAATGCAAAAGCAGATGCTTTGGTGTCCGCAGTGGCATTAGGACCTGTTCCCGACATTAAACAACAGGCAATAGCTTCACATCGCTTTTACCATCAGGGCTATCGGGCCCTGAAACGTCAATTTCATATTTCCAATTCTGAGGCACGTGCCATTGTTGCTGCATGCCCTGATTGTCAGGGCCATCATGTCCCTATTTACTATGGCACCAACCCTCGTGGCCTCCGTGCCTTGCAGATCTGGCAGACTGATGTTACGCACGTACCCGAATTTGGGCGTCTGAAATACGTGCATGTCTCTATAGATACTTTTTCATCAGCTCTTGTTGCCACTGCTCATACTGGGGAATCTGCACGTGATGTCATCCGCCATTGGCAACGTGCATTTTCCATTTTAGGTGTTCCCCAACAAGTTAAGACAGACAATGGCCCGGCTTACGTGTCTCAGAAAGTTGCATTATTTTTGCAGCTTTGGGGGATATCCCATGTTACTGGAATTCCCCATTCTCCCACAGGACAAAGCATTGTAGAACGAGCCCACGGTACACTCAAGCGCTTCCTCCAAAAACAAAAAGGGGGAATGCTGGGTGAACCACCTGATGCACGATTGGCTAAAGCTACATATGTTTTAAATTTTTTACAGGTTTCTGATGATTCTCCGACCCCAACACCGCCCATCCTTCGCCATTTCAATTCCCTGGTAACTCAGGAGGGGGTGGGGCCAGGGGCAAAGGTGTTAGTGCGGGATCTACATACGGGTCAATGGATGGGTCCGTATGATCTATTAACCTGGGGAAGAGGTTATGCTTGTGTTTCCACAGATCACGGGCCGCAATGGATGCCGGCACGGAATGTGAAGCCTGTGTTATCTTCCTCATGATGTGTGCTGTGGTTAACGCATTTTGGATGCCAACGCAGACAAGGACCAATGTATGGATCACTCTAGCCAACATGACTGGCCAAGATTCCATATGTCTGGCCACTACATCACCAGAGAATCCATTTGTTACGTGTCTCGTTGGTGTTCCAGTGGACAAGTGGCCGGTACCGCATGAAGCACGGGCAACTTTTCAGAACGAGTCGTTGGTTAATACATGGGACGCATGGGTGCCTTATTTGCCTAAAGTGCCTTTGGAACCTCAAGAGCTTGAACTTTTGGGATCTATAAAAATGGACTATTGTCTGTATTTCAATTATACAGGAAAGAATCAATCCCTGGCATGGGTGGTAAATTCAAGTATGACAATTTACAGAAATTCAAGTGTATGGTGTAACTTTACCTCCCCAAATATTTCTTGATCCTCAAATGTCCTTTTGGCGCTACCCCCGGGGATATTCCTGATATGTGGAGATCGAGCCTGGGGAGCCATACCTTCTCACATAACAGGAGGACCATGCAGTTTGGGACGCTTAACATTGTTAACTCCTAATACGTCCATGATTTATCAACATCGCTATTATAAAAAAAAAAAAAAAAAAAAAAAAAAAAAAGCTAAGAGGAGCCTCCATGCTTACAATGAAGACTGTGATGACCAAGTCACTTTTTGGAATAAGGGTGAAATATGGGCAGCCTCCATGTTTGTACCAGGAGCAGCTGCTGCCAAAGCATTAAGTACCTTGAATAAGTTAGGATGCTGGCTAGCAAAGCAAATGAATGCAACCTCTGCGGCATTAAGCAATTTACTATTAGATGTAGACTCAGTTAGGCATGCTATGTTATAAAATAGAGCGGCAATAGATTTTTTGTTATTAGCTCAAGGACATGGATGTGAGGATATTGATGGAATGTATTGCATGAACTTGTCAGATCACTCTGAATCAATTCATAAAAGCATACAGTTGTTAAAGGAAGGAGTACAAAAGCTGCAAGTTGACAATGGATGGGATTGGTTGAACAGATTGTTTAGTGAATGGGGACTGTCGGGATGGTTGTTGTCAGTAGTAAGAACGGGATTAGTTATTTTACTGATTGTTGTAATTGTGCTATTAATGTTGCCATGTGTCATCTCCTTGCTGCAAAGGGCCCTGCAGCGGACGATGAGGGCGATATTTTTGGCACAAATACAAAAAGGGGGAATTGTGGGGGACTGCGGCGGGTCCGTGGAACCCTTGATTGTGGGAATGGAGTCAGGAGTTGACCTTGCAGAGATTAAAGTATATCCTTGAGAAAGAAGGGAGTAGAAAACATCCTGAGAAGTAAAACAACTTTTAGGTACCAGCTGGGGACTGACAAGATAAGGAGTAGTTTTGATGTTTTGCAAGAGACAACCAATGATATATTGTTATAACAATATGTAACCAATAGTAAAAGAACACATGTGTTAAGAAAGAATATATAAGAATATACGTGTGCTAATAAAGGGGGACTGTTACTGCTTGAACTGCTGAAGATTACTGTCCGTGTCGTTTGTCCGTCTCAACAACAACGACAGTACGAGACTCTACAGGCCCCTAGGGAACACCACAGGCCCCTACGGAACCCTACACAACCCTCCGGAAACATATGGCACCCTACAAGCTCCTACCAACCCCTGCGGGAACTTACACAACCCTACAGGCCCCTACGGAAATCTATGGGACTCTACGGGCCCCTAGGGAACCCTTCAGATTTCGACGGAACCCTACCAGCCCCTCTGGAACCCTACAGAATACTCCAGGACCCGACAGCACTCTACAAGACCCTTAGCAACACAACGGAACCTCACTAAAACCCTATGGGCTCCTACAGAACACTGCAGGTGCCTACGGAACCCTAGAGACCCCTACGGAACCCTACAGACACCTGCGGGCACTTACGGAACCCTGCAGGCCCCTACGGAACCCTACAGGTCCATACAGAACCCCACAGGGCCCTACGGAACTTTACCAGCCACTACGGAACTCTACGGGTCCCTATGGAACCCTGCAGAACCCTCCAGAACCTTACAGAATCCCACAGACTCCTACAGACTTCTGCGGGCACTTACACAAACCTACAGGTCCCTACGGAAATCTACGGGACTCTATGGGCCCCTAGGGAACCCTATAGATTTCGATGGAACCCTATGAGGCCCTCTGGAACCCTACAGAATACTCCAGGACCCGACAGCACTCTACAAGACCCTTAGCAACACAACGGAACCTCACTAAAACCCTATGGGCTCCTACAGAACACTGCAGGCGCCTACGGAACCCTACAGACCCCTACAGAATACTACCACCACTACAGAAAAATATGGCCCCTACGGAACTCTACGGAACCTGGCAGAAACACTGTGGGCCCCTACAGGCCCTTGCAGGCACTTGCAGAACTCTGCAGGAACCCACGGAACTTTATGGAACCCTACCAGCCCCTACGGAAGCCTAAAGACCATTGCAGGCAGTTACGGAACGGTACAGGGCCCTAGGGAACTTTACCAGCCACTACGGAACTCTACGGGCCCCTACGGAACCCTGCAGAACCCTCCAGAACCTTACAGAATCCCACGGATTCCTACAGACTCCTGCGGGCAATTACTCAACCCTAGAGGACCCTACGGAACACTGCCAGCTCCTATGGAAGGAACCCTACGGGCCCCTACAGAACACTACTGGCTCCTGCGGTACTCCAGAGGCCTCTAGGGAACCTACGAAGCTCTACGGAACCCTATGGATCCTTACGGCACAGTAGGGCCCCTTCAGACCTCTGCGGGCGCTTATGAAAACCTACAGGACCCTACGGAACTGTACGAGACTCTACAGGCCCCTAGGGAACACCACAGGCCCCTACGGAACCCTACAGAACCCTCTGGAAACATATGGCACCCTACAAGCTCCTACCAACCCCTGTGGGCACTTACACAACCCTACAGGCCCCTACGGAAATCTATGGGACTCTACGGGCCCCTAGGGAACCCTTCAGATTTCGACGGAACCCTACCAGCCCCTCTGGAACCCTACAGAATACTCCAGGACCCGACAGCACTCTACAAGACCCTTAGCGACACAACGGAACCTCACTAAAACCCTATGGGCTCCTACAGAACACTGCAGGTGCCTACGGAACCCTACAGACCCGTACAGACACCTGCGGGCACTTACAGAACACTGCAGGCCCCTATGGAACCCTACAGGTCCATACAGAACCCCACAGGGCCCTACGGAACTTTACCAGCCACTACGGAACTCTACGGGCCCCTACGGAACCCTGCAGAACCCTCCGGAACCTTAGAGAATCCCACAGACTCCTACAGACTTCTGCGGGCACTTACACAACCCTACAGGTCCCTACGGAAATCTACGGGACTCTATGGGCCCCTAGGGAACCCTATAGATTTCGATGGAACCCTACGAGCCCCTCTGGAACCCTACAGAATACTCCAGGACCTGACAGCACTCTACAAGACCCTTAGCAACACAACGGAACCTCACTAAAACCGTATGGGCTCCTACAGAACACTGTAGGTGCCTACGGAAACCTACAGACCCCTACAGAATACTACCAGCCACTACAGAAAAATATGGCCCCTACGGAACTCTACGGAACCTGGCAGAAACACTGTGGGCCCCTACAGGCCCTTGCGGGCACTTGCAGAACTCTGCAGGAACCCACGGAACTTTATGGAACCCTACCAGCCCCTACGGAAGCCTAAAGACCCTTGCAGGCAGTTACGGAACGGTACAGGGCCCTAGGGAACTTTACCAGCCACTACGGAACTCTACGGGCCCCTACGGAACCCTGCAGAACCCTCCAGAACCTTACAGAATCCCACGGATTCCTACAGACTCCTGCAGGCACTTAAACAACCCTAGAGGACCCTACGGAACACTACTGGCTCCTGCGGTACTCCAGAGGCCTCTAGGGAACCTACGAAGCTCTACGGAACCCTATGGATCCTTACGGAACAGTACGGGCCCCTTCAGACCTCTGCGGGCGCTTATGGAAACCTACAGGACCCTACGGAACTCTACGAGACTCTACAGGCCCCTAGGGAACACCACAGGCCCCTACGGAACCCTACACAACCCTCCGGAAACATATGGCACCCTACAAGCTCCTACCAACCCCTGCGGGCACTTACACAACCCTACAGGTCCCTACGGAAATCTACGGGACTCTATGGGCCCCTAGGGAACCCTACAGATTTTGATGGAACCCTACGAGCCCCTCTGGAACCCTACAGAATACTCCAGGACCCGACAGCACTCTACAAGACCCTTAGCAACACAACGGAACCTCACTAAAACCCTATGGGCTCCTACAGAACACTGTAGGTGCCTACGGAACCCTACAGACCCCTACAGAATACTACCACCACTACAGAAAAATATGGCCCCTACGGAACTCTACGGAACCTGGCAGAAACACTGTGGGCCCCTACAGGCCCTTGCAGGCACTTGCAGAACTCTGCAGGAACCCACGGAACTTTATGGAACCCTACCAGCCCCTACGGAAGCCTAAAGACCATTGCAGGCAGTTACGGAACGGTACAGGGCCCTAGGGAACTTTACCAGCCACTACGGAACTCTACGGGCCCCTACGGAACCCTGCAGAACCTTACAGAATCCCACGGATTCCTACAGACTCCTGCGGGCACTTACTCAACCCTAGAGGACCCTACGGAACACTGCCAGCTCCTATGGAAGGAACCCTATGGGCCCCTACAGAACACTACTGGCTCCTGCGGTACTCCAGAGGCCTCTAGGGAACCTACGAAGCTCTACGGAACCCTATGGATCCTTACGGAACAGGACGGGCCCCTTCAGACCTCTGCGGGCACTTATGGAAACCTACAGGACCCTACGGAACTGTACGAGACTCTACAGGCCCCTAGGGAACACTACAGGCCCCTACGGAACCGTACGAGACTCTACAGGCCCCTAGGGAACACCACAGACCCCTACGGAACCCTACACATCCCTCTGGAAACTTATGGCACCCTACAAGCTCCTACCAACCCCTGCGGGCACTTACACAACCCTACAGGTCCCTACGGCAATCTACGGGACTCTATGGGCCCCTAGGGAACCCTACAGATTTCGACGGAACCCTACGAGCCTACAGAGTCCCGAGCTCTGGAACCATTGTTCGAGCTCGCCGTTGTACCAGCGTGCGCCTCTGCGTGTTGCTGCGCGTCCTCCCGACCACGCCGATTCATCACCCCGCTCTTCAGGGTGATGCGGGGCTCTCCCGAGCTCGCCGCGCTACTACCGTGCTCCTCCAGGTGTCGCAGTGCGCCTTCCGACCGCTCCGTATATACACCCCGCTCTGCAGGGTGCCTCCGGGCGCTCTGCCGAGCTTGCTGCGCTACCGCTCTGCGCCTCCGGGTGTCGCTGCGCATCCTCCCAACCCCGACGCACCCTCATCCCACCCCTCCGGGTGCCGTCGGGCGCCAACTCGATCCCGCCGAGCCTTAACCCACCCCTCGGGATGGTGACGGGCGCACGTCCCACCTGCCCGAGCCGCTCCCCCCGCCCTTCGGGGTGCCGACGAGTCCTCGTCCGACTCACCCGTGCCCTCAGCGCGCTCTTCGGGGTGCCGCCGGGCACTGTCCGAGCTCACTGCGCTACCACCCTGCGCCTCCGGCTGTCGCTCCGCCTCCTCCCGACCACGCCGATCCTTCACCCCGCTCTTCGGGGTGCTGCGGGGCTCTTCCGAGCTCGCCGCGCTACCACCGTGAGCTTCCGGGTGCCGCTGTACGTCCGGTCGACCCGACGCACGCTCATCCCGCTCCTCGGGGTGCCGCCGGACGCTCTCCCGAGCTCTTCACGCTCCACCCTACGCATGTGAGTGCCACTGGGTGCTCTCGGGATCTCGCCGCAGTACCACCGTGCGCCTCCGAGTGCCGCCGAGCGCTCTCCCGGTATCGCCACTCGTTGACCCCGCACGTCGGGGTGCCGCCAGGCGCTCTCCCGATATCGCCGCTCCTTCACCACAGTGCTCGGGGTGCCGCCGGGCGCACTGCCGAGCTCGCAGCAGTACCACCGCGTGCCTCCGAGTGCCGCTGAACGCTCTCCTGATATCGCCGCTCCTTCACCCTGCTTGTCTGGGTGCCGCCGGGCGCTTTCCCGAGCTTGCCGCACTACCACCGTGCGCCTCCAGGTGCCGCTGTGCGTCCGGTCGACCCGACGCACGCTCATCCCGCTCCTCGGGGTGCCGCCGGGCGCTCTCCCGAGCTCGCCGCGCTACCACCGTGCGCCTCCAGGTGCCGCTCTGTGTCCGGTCCACCCGACGCACGCTCATCCCGCTCCTCGGGGTGCTGCCGGGCACTCTGCTGAGCTCTCTGCGCTACCACCGTGCGCCGGCAAGTGCCAGCGGGCACTCTCGGGATCTCGCCGCGGTACCACAGCGCGCCTCCGAGTGCCGCCGAGCGCTCTCCCGATATCGCTGCTCCTTCACCACAGTGCCTGGGGTGCCGCCGGGCGCACTGCCGAGCTCACAGCGGTACCACCGCGTGCCTCCGAGTGCCGCTGAACGCTCTCCCGATATCGCCGCTCCTTCACCCTGCTTGTCTGGGTGCCACCGGGCGCTCTCCCGAGCTCGTCGCGCTACCACCGTGCGCCTCCAGGTGCCGCTGTGCGTCCGGTCGACCCGACGCACGCTCATCCCGCTCCTCGGGGTGCCGCCGGACGCTCTCCCGAGCTCTTCGCGCTCCACCCTGCGCATGTGAGTGCCACTGGGTGCTCTCGGGATCTCGCCGCAGTACCACCGTGCGCCTCCGAGTGCCGCCGAGCGCCCTCCCGCTATCGCCACTCGTTGACCCCGCACGTCGGGGTGCCGCCAGGCGCTCTCCCGATATCGCCGCTCCTTTACCACGGCGCTCGGGGTGCCGCCGGGCGCTCTCCCGAGCTTGCCGCACTACCACCGTGCGCCTCCAGGTGCCGCTGTGCATCCGGTCGACCCTACGCACGCTCATCCCTCTCCTCGGGGTGCTGCCGGGCGCTCTGCCGAGCTCTCCGCGCTACCACCGTGCGCTGACAAGTGCCAGCGGGCACTCTCGGGATCTCGCCGCTGTACCACAGCTCGCCTCCGAGTGCCGCTGAGCGCTCTCCCGATATCGCCGCTCCTTTGATTCAGAAAACGAACGGTTACAGTTTGTTAGTGCAGTTGTATTACAGTCTGGGAAAGAACAAAAGCTCGGGGCCCCAGAATTCCAAGATAAAGAAATGGCTTTGTGTATAAGATAGCGGGAGCAGCTGCATGCTAAGGAGGTGCTGAGGAGGAACCTAACTGTCTGGGAAAGGTGTCCATCTGGTCAGGACAGGGGAGGAGTTTTTTGATAATGAGTTCTTGGAAATAATTAGAATAGTAACGCCTTTAATTTTAATAACCTGCCCACCATCATGAATATGTATGCTTTTCACCATAAATGGACGCTTGCTTCACAAACCGGTGTACAAGTTTGGCGGAGAAATCCCCCTTGCACCCAGCGCCGCAATAAACATACCTGCTTTATAACTCTCTGCGAGTTGTAATGTTTGTTTTCGAGCGTCAATTTGGCACCCCAGATGGGACCCCCTCTGTCCGGCTGCGGGACCTGCTGAGGACGGGAGTCCTCTGGGCGCCCCCGAGATTTCTCGGAAGGACTCCCCAACTCATCCAGATCACCGCGGGGACAGACAAGGACCATCTCCTGCGGACCAGGTATGTTTTAGGGTTTCATGGGGGGGACCTGTAAGTCGTGAGGAGACGTCCTACGCGTGGTAAAGAGTCGGTGTACTCGCCCCGGGGTATGCTCAAGCTTGGGCTAATGGTGTGGGATCCCTGGGTTTTGGGTTAGTGTGTGGAATTGTAATATTGTTGATTATTTAGTGTATTTGTCATAAGATATCCCTACCGTGTTATTGTCTGTAATTGTTGTATGAGTGATTGAGACGCGGCACTGCTGCAGAGCGAGTGTGAAGTTCCGATCCGCGGTTCCGTGTTCTCCGCGAGGAGAGCGGCCGGAGACGAACGAAGCGTACAGACGAACGACTGTACAGAAGCATTGTGTGACTCTAATAATGAGAATATTAAGTGGCAGTGTCTTGGACATTCGGATAACTTTTGTGATCCTATTTTTGTCTTAAAGTGCTTTGCTTGTAATACAGAGGTTTGGGTAGATCGGGAGGACGATTTTTGGTGTCCACAGTGTGGTAGCTGGACTGAGTGGGAAAAGATCGAGCGGGCGGGAGAGTTGCAACAAATAATCTGTGGAGACATAGCCTACCCCTGGAGATAAAGGTAGCGACAGCGGCAGCGGGGGGGTAACACCTAAGTGACACACGGAGATCAGGATCGCCTCTGAACTAAGGGGGTAAGGGAACATAAAAAGGGCAAAAATCAAGGAAGTGAGATACTGAAAAGTAGTACCCTAGGGTGTATTTTAGCACACTGGAAGGAGATCGGGGGCTCACCAGGTGGCAGCGTGGACAAGAAAACCTTAATTAAATATTGTAATCAAAGGTGGCCCCTTTACAAATTAGATGATCAGGAGAAATGGCCCTGAACGGGACTCTCAATTACAATACTATACTACAATTAATGCTGTTCCTTAGAAAGGAAGGAAAGTGGGATGAAGTCACATATGCGGATATGTTTTTCACCCTTTGGAACCACCCAGAGTACCAACGGGACTGCGGGCTATTACCTCCAGAAGACCCGATGGTACTAGCCTTAGAGAAAGAAAGACGAGGAGAAATGAAAGGTACTATAAAAAGATGTTGTTCAGCCTGTAGCATAGGGCAGAGATGCACAAAGCCTGAAAAGATTCGGGATCTTAAAGAAGACTATTTTCTTGACACTTACTTACCACCGGTTAGGGGAATAGAAGACCGTTGGGAGGGGGTAAGGGTTCCTCAAGAAGATAGAGAAACTGAAGCTGATTCCAAAACTGAATCCAAAACCCCACCTGACAGCCCTGTCTCGTCCCGTACTCGGAAAAGGACAGAGCAAGCAGCGATTCAAGCACCCTTAAGGGAAGCCATGGGTCCGGACGGACTAGCCGTAATGATAAAAGTCCCTTTTTCCTCATTTGATTTAGAAACCTGGAAAAGTGTGGCAAAGAATTATCGGAATGATCCCGTAGGGGTTACTAGACATTTTCAGTTTCTGGTAAAGCAGCACAATCCTGACTGGAGTGATATCCAGTTATTATTAAATCACCTAACAGAAACTGAGAAACAACTGGTTTTAAAAACTGCTCACAATATAGCCACGGACCAACTGAAAGATTCAGGAAGGTACATTAAAGAACACTTCCCTTTGCACAACCCTCACTGGAACCCAAACAGGAGCATTCACTCAGAGGCGCTAGAAACTTACAGAGATGGGATTATAACAGGGATGGAGAGGACTATCCCGAAAGCCATTAACTGGTCAATGCTGTATGCTGTAAGACGAGGGCCGAAGGAGAGTCCCTCGGAGTTTCTAGATAAATTACGAGATGCAATGAGACGCTACAGCCCCTCGGACCCTGGATCAGAGATAGGAATCCAGCAGTTAGTGTCTCTCTTTTTAGGGCAGTCTGCCAACGATATCCGGAGGAAGCTGCAAAAACTGAGAACAACCGACAGCAGAAATCTAGAGACTCTGTTAGATGAGGCATGGAGAGTGTTTAACAACCGGGAGGAGGAGGATAAAAAAAGGGACAGACTGGCACTGGTGGTAGCAATACATGCAAGGGGGGAAACGAAAGCAGGGAATTTTTAGGAAACCATTAGAAAGAGATCAATGTGCATGGTGTAAGCAGAGAGGGCACTGGAAGAATGGGTCCCCAAAAAGACGAAAAGAAAAAATTCAGGCCCATTATAAAGAAGATTGACGGGGACCGGGGGAATCTACCCTAGCGGATCCACTGGTTACCCTAAGGCTAGGGAAAAAGCAACAAGAATAGAATTTTTGGTGGCTACAGGAGAAACGTATTCTGTTTTAAATCAAGCTCTGACCCCTATCTATACTGATTTTATAACAGTAACAGGAGCCACTGGCCGGAGCGAAAAGGCATATTTTCTCAAACCTCTTAAGTTCAAATTGGGAAAAAAATTGGGGATACACAAATTTTTATATCTGCCAAATTCGCCGAGACCCCTGTTAGGGCGAGATTTATTAGAGCAATTGGGAGCAGAAATTAAATTCAAAAAAGGGAAAATGGAACTCCGGATAAGAGAAGATCAACTAATTGAAATACTAAGTTTGGCCCTAATAGGAACTCCCATTTCTACAGGAGTGCCTGAGGAGATTAAAGCCCAAATTTATCCGGGGGTCTGGGCCTCGGGAGTGCCGGGGAGAGCAAAAAATGCTTCCCCAATAGTGATAAAGCCTCAACAAGGAGCACGACCGGTGAGAGTTAAACAGTATCCCCTTAGAATAGAGGACAGGGAGGGGATCCGACCAACTATAGATCGGTTTATTGAGTATGGGCTGCTGAAAGAATGTGAATCAGAGTAAAACACTCCAATATTACCTGTTAAGAAGCCGGATGGTAGCTATCGCATAGTGCAGGACCTCAGAGCTATCAACATAATTGTTGAGGATTTGCAAATCCATACACTCGTCTAACTAAACTCGTACCTGAATTGGCATGGTTTACCGTTTTGAACCTAAAGGATGCCTTTTTCTGCGTGCCTTTGAGCCCAGAGAGCCAGCTTTTATTTGCATTCGAATGGGAAAACCCAGAATCTGGGAGGAAAACACAGCTTACATGGACTGTGCTACCGCAGGGCTTCAAATATAGCTCGACACTTTTTGGAAATCAGCTAGCTAAAGACTTGGAACAGTGGAAACGCCCGCTTGGGTCAGGAGTGGTTTTGCAGTATGTGGACGATATATTACTCGCCCCTGACACCAGAGAAACATGCATAAAATGGACTGTGAGCCTGTTAAATTTTCTTGGACTTAATGGCTATACAGTTTCTTCACAGAAAGCACAGATAGCCCAGCAGCAAGTGACCTATCTGGGATATGAAATAACCGCAGGCCAACGGACTGCCAACGGCCAACGGGAAGGAGAGGAAAGAGGTCATCTGCCAGACACCTCGACCACAGACGCCTAAGGAACTTCGAACCTTCCTAGGAATGACAGGATTGTGTCGTCTCTGGATATATAACTACGGACTTTTGGTAAAGCCTCTATACGAGTTATTAAAATCTGACTCAAAGAATATTATATGGAATAGGGAGGCAGACAAAGCCTTCCATCAATTAAAAAAGAGGTTAATGGAAGCACCTGGCCTGGGATTACCTGACACTACTAAACCTTTCTGGTTGTTTTCCTATGAAAAGCAAGGAATGGCCTTAGGAGTCCTAGCCCAGAATTTGGGACCCTATCGAAGGGCGGTGGCATACTTCTCCAAAAACAGCTTGACGAAGTAAGTAAAGGGTGGCCTAGCTGTCTCCGAGCGGTGGCAGCAGTGGTAATAAACATCCAAGAGGCCCGTAAGTTCACCCTAGGCCAGAAAATCACAGTTATGGTATCACATACAGTCTCAGCAGTACTGGAAGTAAAAGGGGGGCATTGGCTTTCACCTCAGAGGTTTCTTAAGTACCAGGCTATCCTGATAGAGCAAGATGATGTAGAAATGACGGTAACTAATATTGTCAATCCAGCCGCTTTCCTCAGCGGAACCGAAGGAGACTCAGTGACCCACGACTGCTTGGAAACAATCGAGGCGGTGTACTCCAGCCGACCAGACCTGAAAGAAGAACCATTGGAGGATGCAGAGGATTCCTGGTTCACCGACGGGAGCGGCTTCATTCAACAGGGGATACGCAAAGCTGGCTATGCGGTAACCACCACAGAGAAGGTAATAGAATCCAAGGCCCTGGCCCCAAAGACATCAGCCCAAAAGGCTGAGATTATAGCACTAACCCGAGCCCTGGAATTGGCCAAAGGAAAACGGATAAATATCTGGACAGACTCTAAATATGCTTTTGGGGTAGTGCATGCTCACGGGGCGGTCTGGAGAGGAAGAGGACTCTTATCTACACAAGGGAAGCACATCAAACATGCTGAAGAAATTCTCAAACTCTTAGATGCAGTATTACTGCCTGCCAAAGTGACTTAATGGCTATAAAGTTTCTTCACAGAAAGCACAGATAGCACAGCAACAAGTGACCTTTTTCGTTATTATGGGCAGTGGTCATGGCAGAACATAGAAAATCCATTGGGGAACAGAGGCACTTTACAGATACCTGAACAGGCTAATATGTGCTCGAAATCTATATGCCACTGTCAAACAAGTCACTCAGCAGTGTGAGGTGTGTCTACAGAACAACCCTAAGACAGGCCCCAGAGTCCAATTTGGCCAGATAGGGAAGGGAAACTATCCGGGACAACAATGGCAAATTGATTTTTCAGAACTTCCAAGAAAAGGGGGTTTCGATACCTATTGGTGTTAACTGATACCTTTTCAGGATGGCCAGAGGCATTTCCCTGTCGAACCAACAAAACAAGAGAAGTGGTCAAAGCATTGTTGCATGAAATTATACCAAGGTTCGGGGTTCCCGCAGTAATTTCCTCGGACCGAGGATCTCATTTCACTGCAAGGGTTGTTTCGAAAGTAAGCAGACTATTGGGTATAGACTGGCAACTTCACACCCCATACAACCCACGATCGAGTGGTCAAGTAGAAAAGATGAATCACTTGATCAAAACGCAAATTGTGAAACTAGGCCAGGAAGCTAACTTGGCCTGGCCTCAATCACTACCCTTAGCCCTTCTCAGGATAAGAACAAAACCCAGAACCGAAGAAGGTTTGAGCCCCTTTGAAATACTGTATGGGAGACCATATAGTGTACAAGACGGAATATCCACAGAGCTGGGGAATGAAATACTAACAGATTACCTGATAAATTTACAAAAACAGCTCCGAGAGGTAGAAAAAATGGTTCTGGGAACAAGAGCTCGTGGGCTGGATGGACCAGTACACGAGATCGAACCTGGGGACTACGTAAGTCTTTCACAGATTCACCACTGAAGCCAAAGGGGGAAGGTCCCTTCCAGGTACTGCTGACCACTCACACGGCCATAAAGATCAAGGAAAAAGCCACTTGGATCCATTGGACTCACGTCAAGAGGGCTCCAGAACCCCAATGGACATCAACACAGACCGGACCCCTGAAACTTCTCCTCCAACGAAAAGATGGACATTAATGACTTTAATAGTCATCAACATGCCAGGACTTTGTGTTTCAGGGGGAGGGACACGGGGTGTGAAAACATATTCACGAAATCTGGAAACACTGGTAAGGGCTACTAATCTGTCAGACTGTTGGGTATGTACTACCCTACCCAAAGGAGAAATGAAATTGCCTCTATGTGGGGTGGCAGCAAGCAATTGGAACAATGCTAACGGAACCTGGCCTAAATGTTGGGCAAAAGGGGGGGATGAGTCGAATGGGTATTGTGAGTACGATGATAATATCTACACCTTAGGACCCAGATTTGATCTACAACTGTTGAAAGAAGAGTTTGTGGTATTAATTAGCAATAACAGTTGTGCATGGGAACACGGGGAATATAGACACAGTGGGCCGGTGAATAAGACAACAACTTGGGGATGGAGCAAGTACTGGATTAATAAGACAACTGTTGATGTGGGAAGTTGGGATCTAACAGGGATAAGGGTAACATATATTGACTTTTGCGACAAAACACAACTAGTTGCATATAAAAGTAGTGGTATTTCCGAAGGAGAAGGATATTCCTGGGAGTATGGACGGTACCAGGCGGGGAAATTTTTAGGTGCGAATTTGATGGCAACTATTGGACCCTGTAAGTTACCTAAAGGGTATTGGTTGTTGTGTGGAGATGGATATAGTAGAAAACAGCTGCCCGGAGGATGGAAGGGAACTTGCACGATAGGCTATCTAACTAGCCAGGATACGGTGTTTAATCAGTCTGAAATCCCCTCAGGAATGCTGGGAACACCTTGGAGGAGAATTCGGGGAGTGGAAAACCCTCTAGTGACGAGGGGAACAAGGTTCCACAGCTTTGTAAGATGGTTTATACCGTTCCTGGGCGTCAGTGAATTGGAAAAGGCAATTGTGAACATATCGGCCACTATAGAAGTGCTTGAGAAATCTACAATCGATGCTATACAAGCACTTCAACAAGAAGTCCAGTCATTAGCAAATGTGGTGGGACAAAACAGAATGGCATTAGACTTATTAACCTGGAAAGAAGGCTTATGTGCCTCATAATGTGATTAATCAAAGCTGTTGTTCATATGTAAACCAGAATGGGTAAGTTTAAAAAATCTCATAGCTAAAACTCAGATTTTGCATTTGACTGCGCAAGATGACACCACATTAGGGTTTTCTGACCTTTGGGAAAAGTTAACCTCGTGGTTACCTAACTTTGCTTGGATTAAGCGACTGTTTATCCTTCTAATAGCAATACTTATGTTAGGAATTTAGTGTGTGCATTAATTAGATGTCTTATGTGTTGTACCAGGGGGGCCAAAGACAAATATAATCAATGGAAGAAGCATCAGCTCCGTGAACGAGTGGAATCTGGGAAGTATTTTAGAAATCAGATGGGGAGAGAGAATATGTTATAGGTGATTGTAAAAGAATTTACAAAGTTAAAAGAAAAGGGGGGACTTGATTCAGAAAACGAACGGTTACAGTTTGTTAGTGCAGATGTAATAAAGCCTGGGAAAGAACAAAAGCTCGGAGTCAAAGCATTCCAAGATAAAGAAATGGCCTTGTGTATAAGATAGCGGGAGCAGCTGCATGCTAAGGAGGTGCTGAGGAGGAACCTAACTGTCTGGGAAAGGTGTCCATCTGGTCAGGACAGGGGAGGAGATTTTTGATAATGAGTTCTTGGAAATAATTAGAATAGTAACGCCTTTAATTTTAATAACCTGCCCACCATCATGAATATGTATGCTTTTCACCATAAATGGACGCTTGCTTCACAAACCGGTGTACAAGTTTGGCGGAGAAATCCCCCTTGCACCCAGCGCTGCAATAAACATACCTGCTTTATAACTCTCTGCGAGTTGTAATGTTTGTTTCCGCGCGTCACCTTCACCACGGTGCTCGGGGTGCCGCCGGGAGATCAGCCGCGCTCGCAGCGGTACCACCGCGCGCCTCCGAGTGCCGCTGAGCGCTCTCCCGATATCGCCGCTCCGTCACCCCGCTTTTCTAGGTGCCGCCGGGCGCTCTGCCGAGCTCGCCGCACTACAACCGTGCGCCTCCGAGTGCCGCCGAGCGCTCTCACGGTATCGCCACTCGTTGACCCTGCGCTTCGGGTTGCAGCCAGGCGCTCTCCCGAGGTCGACGCGCTGCCACCCAGCGCCGGCGAGTGCCACCGGGAACCCTACAGACTCTTCAGGGCCCTAGGGAACACCACAGGCCCCTACGGAACCGTACGAGACTCTACAGGCCGCTAGGGAACACCACAGGCCCCTACGGAACCCTACACAACACTCTGGAAACTTATGGAACCCTACAAGCTCCTACCAACCCCTGCTGGCACTTACACAACCCTACAGGTCCCTACGGCAATCTACGGGACTCTATGGGCCCCTAGGGAACCCTACAGATTTCGACGGAACCCTACGAGCCCCTCTGGAACCCTACAGAATACTCCAGGACCCGACAGCACTCTACAAGACCCTTAGCGACACAACGGAACCTCACTAAAACCCTATGGGCTCCTACAGAACACTGCAGGTGCCTACGGAAACCTACAGACGGAATACTACCAGCCACTACGGAAACCTATGGCCCCTACGGAACTACGGAACCTGACAGAAACACTATGGGCCCCTACAGGCCCTTGCGGGCACTTGCAGAACTCTGCAGGAACCCACGGAACTTTATGGAACCCTACCAGCCCCTACGGAAGCCTAAAGACCCTTGCAGGCAGTTACGGAATGGTACAGGGCCCTAGGGAACTTTACCAGCCACTACGGAACTCTACGGGCCCCTACGGAACCCTGCAGAACCCTCCGGAACCTTACAGAATCCCACAGACTCCTGCGGGCACTTACACAATCCTAGAGGCCCCTACGGAACACTGCCAGCCCCTATGGAAAGAACCCTACGGGCCCCTACAGAACACTACTGGCTCCTGCGGTACTCTACAGGCCTCCAGGAAACCTACGAAGCTCTACGGAGCCCTGTGGATCCTTACGGAACAGGACGGGCCCCTTCAGACCTCTGCGGGCGCTTATGGAAACCTACAGGACCCTACGGAACCGTACGAGACTCTACAGGCCCCTAGGGAACACCACAGACCCCTACGGAACCCTACACATCCCTCTGGAAACTTATGGCACCCTACAAGCTCCTACCAACCCCTGCGGGCACTTACACAACCCTACAGGTCCCTACGGCAATCTACGGGACTCTATGGGCCCCTAGGGAACCCTACAGATTTCGACGGAACTCTACGAGCCCCTCTGGAACCCTACAGAGTCCCGAGCTCTGGAACCATTGTTCGAGCTCGCCGTTGTACCAGCGTGCGCCTCTGCGTGTTGCTGCGCGTCCTCCCGACCACGCCGATTCATCACCCCGCTCTTCAGGGTGATGCGGGGCTCTCCCGAGCTCGCCGCGCTACTACCGTGCTCCTCCAGGTGTCGCAGTGCGCCTTCCGACCGCTCCGTATATACACCCCGCTCGGCAGGGTGCCTCCGGGCGCTCTGCCGAGCTTGCTGCGCTACCGCTCTGCGCCTCCGGGTGTCGCTGCGCATCCTCCCAACCCCGACGCACCCTCATCCCACCCCTCCGGGTGCCGTCGGGCGCCAACTCGATCCCGCCGAGCCTTAACCCACCCCTCGGGATGGTGACGGGCGCACGTCCCACCTGCCCGAGCCGCTCCCCCCGCCCTTCGGGGTGCCGACGAGTCCTCGTCCGACTCACCCGTGCCCTCAGCGCGCTCTTCGGGGTGCCGCCGGGCACTGTCCGAGCTCACCGCGCTACCACCCTGCGCCTCCGGCTGTCGCTCCGCCTCCTCCCGACCACGCCGATCCTTCACCCCGCTCTTCGGGGTGCTGCGGGGCTCTTCCGAGCTCGCCGCGCTACCACCGTGAGCTTCCGGGTGCCGCTGTACATCCGGTCGACCCGACGCACGCTCATCCCGCTCCTCGGGGTGCCGCCGGACGCTCTCCCGAGCTCTTCGCGCTCCACCCTGCGCATGTGAGTGCCACTGGGTGCTCTCGGGATCTCGCCGCAGTACCACTGTGCGCCTCCGAGTGCCGCCGAGCGCTCTCCCGGTATCGCCACTCGTTGACCCCACACGTCGGGGTGCCGCCAGGCGCTCTCCTGATATCGCCGCTCCTTCACCACGGTGCTCGGGGTGCCGCCGGGCGCTCTCCTGAGCTCGCAGCGGTACCACCGTGCGCCTCCGAGTGCCGCCGAGCGCTCTCCCGGTATCGCCACTCGTTGACCCCGCACGTCGGGGTGCCGCCAGGGGCTCTCCCGATATCACCGCTCCTTCACCACAGTGCTCGGGGTGCCGCCGGGCGCTCTCCCGAGCTTGCCGCACTACCACCGTGCGCCTCCAGGTGCCGCTGTGCGTCCGGTCGACCCTACGCACGCTCATCCCTCTCCTCGGGGTGCTGCCGGGCGCTCTGCCGAGCTCTCCGCGCTACCACCGTGCGCTGACAAGTGCCAGCGGGCACTCTCGGGATCTCGCCGCTGTACCACAGCGCGCCTCCGAGTGCCGCTGAGCGCTCTCCCGATATCGCCGCTCCTTTGATTCAGAAAACGAACGGTTACAGTTTGTTAGTGCAGTTGTATTACAGTCTGGGAAAGAACAAAAGCTCGGGGCCCCAGAATTCCAAGATAAAGAAATGGCTTTGTGTATAAGATAGCGGGAGCAGCTGCATGCTAAGGAGGTGCTGAGGAGGAACCTAACTGTCTGGGAAAGGTGTCCATCTGGTCAGGACAGGGGAGGAGTTTTTTGATAATGAGTTCTTGGAAATAATTAGAATAGTAACGCCTTTAATTTTAATAACCTGCCCACCATCATGAATATGTATGCTTTTCACCATAAATGGACGCTTGCTTCACAAACCGGTGTACAAGTTTGGCGGAGAAATCCCCCTTGCACCCAGCGCCGCAATAAACATACCTGCTTTATAACTCTCTGCGAGTTGTAATGTTTGTTTTCGAGCGTCAATTTGGCACCCCAGATGGGACCCCCTCTGTCCGGCTGCGGGACCTGCTGAGGACGGGAGTCCTCTGGGCGCCCCCGAGATTTCTCGGAAGGACTCCCCAACTCATCCAGATCACCGCGGGGACAGACAAGGACCATCTCCTGCGGACCAGGTATGTTTTAGGGTTTCATGGGGGGGACCTGTAAGTCGTGAGGAGACGTCCTACGCGTGGTAAAGAGTCGGTGTACTCGCCCCGGGGTATGCTCAAGCTTGGGCTAATGGTGTGGGATCCCTGGGTTTTGGGTTAGTGTGTGGAATTGTAATATTGTTGATTATTTAGTGTATTTGTCATAAGATATCCCTACCGTGTTATTGTCTGTAATTGTTGTATGAGTGATTGAGACGCGGCACTGCTGCAGAGCGAGTGTGAAGTTCCGATCCGCGGTTCCGTGTTCTCCGCGAGGAGAGCGGCCGGAGACGAACGAAGCGTACAGACGAACGACTGTACAGAAGCATTGTGTGACTCTAATAATGAGAATATTAAGTGGCAGTGTCTTGGACATTCGGATAACTTTTGTGATCCTATTTTTGTCTTAAAGTGCTTTGCTTGTAATACAGAGGTTTGGGTAGATCGGGAGGACGATTTTTGGTGTCCACAGTGTGGTAGCTGGACTGAGTGGGAAAAGATCGAGCGGGCGGGAGAGTTGCAACAAATAATCTGTGGAGACATAGCCTACCCCTGGAGATAAAGGTAGCGACAGCGGCAGCGGGGGGGTAACACCTAAGTGACACACGGAGATCAGGATCGCCTCTGAACTAAGGGGGTAAGGGAACATAAAAAGGGCAAAAATCAAGGAAGTGAGATACTGAAAAGTAGTACCCTAGGGTGTATTTTAGCACACTGGAAGGAGATCGGGGGCTCACCAGGTGGCAGCGTGGACAAGAAAACCTTAATTAAATATTGTAATCAAAGGTGGCCCCTTTACAAATTAGATGATCAGGAGAAATGGCCCTGAACGGGACTCTCAATTACAATACTATACTACAATTAATGCTGTTCCTTAGAAAGGAAGGAAAGTGGGATGAAGTCACATATGCGGATATGTTTTTCACCCTTTGGAACCACCCAGAGTACCAACGGGACTGCGGGCTATTACCTCCAGAAGACCCGATGGTACTAGCCTTAGAGAAAGAAAGACGAGGAGAAATGAAAGGTAATATAAAAAGATGTTGTTCAGCCTGTAGCATAGGGCAGAGATGCACAAAGCCTGAAAAGATTCGGGATCTTAAAGAAGACTATTTTCTTGACACTTACTTACCACCGGTTAGGGGAATAGAAGACCGTTGGGAGGGGGTAAGGGTTCCTCAAGAAGATAGAGAAACTGAAGCTGATTCCAAAACTGAATCCAAAACCCCACCTGACAGCCCTGTCTCGTCCCGTACTCGGAAAAGGACAGAGCAAGCAGCGATTCAAGCACCCTTAAGGGAAGCCATGGGTCCGGACGGACTAGCCGTAATGATAAAAGTCCCTTTTTCCTCATTTGATTTAGAAACCTGGAAAAGTGTGGCAAAGAATTATCGGAATGATCCCGTAGGGGTTACTAGACATTTTCAGTTTCTGGTAAAGCAGCACAATCCTGACTGGAGTGATATCCAGTTATTATTAAATCACCTAACAGAAACTGAGAAACAACTGGTTTTAAAAACTGCTCACAATATAGCCACGGACCAACTGAAAGATTCAGGAAGGTACATTAAAGAACACTTCCCTTTGCACAACCCTCACTGGAACCCAAACAGGAGCATTCACTCAGAGGCGCTAGAAACTTACAGAGATGGGATTATAACAGGGATGGAGAGGACTATCCCGAAAGCCATTAACTGGTCAATGCTGTATGCTGTAAGACGAGGGCCGAAGGAGAGTCCCTCGGAGTTTCTAGATAAATTACGAGATGCAATGAGACGCTACAGCCCCTCGGACCCTGGATCAGAGATAGGAATCCAGCAGTTAGTGTCTCTCTTTTTAGGGCAGTCTGCCAACGATATCCGGAGGAAGCTGCAAAAACTGAGAACAACCGACAGCAGAAATCTAGAGACTCTGTTAGATGAGGCATGGAGAGTGTTTAACAACCGGGAGGAGGAGGATAAAAAAAGGGACAGACTGGCACTGGTGGTAGCAATACATGCAAGGGGGGAAACGAAAGCAGGGAATTTTTAGGAAACCATTAGAAAGAGATCAATGTGCATGGTGTAAGCAGAGAGGGCACTGGAAGAATGGGTCCCCAAAAAGACGAAAAGAAAAAATTCAGGCCCATTATAAAGAAGATTGACGGGGACCGGGGGAATCTACCCTAGCGGATCCACTGGTTACCCTAAGGCTAGGGAAAAAGCAACAAGAATAGAATTTTTGGTGGCTACAGGAGAAACGTATTCTGTTTTAAATCAAGCTCTGACCCCTATCTATACTGATTTTATAACAGTAACAGGAGCCACTGGCCGGAGCGAAAAGGCATATTTTCTCAAACCTCTTAAGTTCAAATTGGGAAAAAAATTGGGGATACACAAATTTTTATATCTGCCAAATTCGCCGAGACCCCTGTTAGGGCGAGATTTATTAGAGCAATTGGGAGCAGAAATTAAATTCAAAAAAGGGAAAATGGAACTCCGGATAAGAGAAGATCAACTAATTGAAATACTAAGTTTGGCCCTAATAGGAACTCCCATTTCTACAGGGGTGCCTGAGGAGATTAAAGCCCAAATTTATCCGGGGGTCTGGGCCTCGGGAGTGCCGGGGAGAGCAAAAAATGCTTCCCCAATAGTGATAAAGCCTCAACAAGGAGCACGACCGGTGAGAGTTAAACAGTATCCCCTTAGAATAGAGGACAGGGAGGGGATCCGACCAACTATAGATCGGTTTATTGAGTATGGGCTGCTGAAAGAATGTGAATCAGAGTAAAACACTCCAATATTACCTGTTAAGAAGCCGGATGGTAGCTATCGCATAGTGCAGGACCTCAGAGCTATCAACATAATTGTTGAGGATTTGCAAATCCATACACTCGTCTAACTAAACTGGTACCTGAATTGGCATGGTTTACCGTTTTGAACCTAAAGGATGCCTTTTTCTGCGTGCCTTTGAGCCCAGAGAGCCAGCTTTTATTTGCATTCGAATGGGAAAACCCAGAATCTGGGAGGAAAACACAGCTTACATGGACTGTGCTACCGCAGGGCTTCAAATATAGCTCGACACTTTTTGGAAATCAGCTAGCTAAAGACTTGGAACAGTGGAAACGCCCGCTTGGGTCAGGAGTGGTTTTGCAGTATGTGGACGATATATTACTCGCCCCTGACACCAGAGAAACATGCATAAAATGGACTGTGAGCCTGTTAAATTTTCTTGGACTTAATGGCTATACAGTTTCTTCACAGAAAGCACAGATAGCCCAGCAGCAAGTGACCTATCTGGGATATGAAATAACCGCAGGCCAACGGACTGCCAACGGCCAACGGGAAGGAGAGGAAAGAGGTCATCTGCCAGACACCTCGACCACAGACGCCTAAGGAACTTCGAACCTTCCTAGGAATGACAGGATTGTGTCGTCTCTGGATATATAACTACGGACTTTTGGTAAAGCCTCTATACGAGTTATTAAAATCTGACTCAAAGAATATTATATGGAATAGGGAGGCAGACAAAGCCTTCCATCAATTAAAAAAGAGGTTAATGGAAGCACCTGGCCTGGGATTACCTGACACTACTAAACCTTTCTGGTTGTTTTCCTATGAAAAGCAAGGAATGGCCTTAGGAGTCCTAGCCCAGAATTTGGGACCCGATCGAAGGGCGGTGGCATACTTCTCCAAAAACAGCTTGACGAAGTAAGTAAAGGGTGGCCTAGCTGTCTCCGAGCGGTGGCAGCAGTGGTAATAAACATCCAAGAGGCCCGTAAGTTCACCCTAGGCCAGAAAATCACAGTTATGGTATCACATACAGTCTCAGCAGTACTGGAAGTAAAAGGGGGGCATTGGCTTTCACCTCAGAGGTTTCTTAAGTACCAGGCTATCCTGATAGAGCAAGATGATGTAGAAATGACGGTAACTAATATTGTCAATCCAGCCGCTTTCCTCAGCGGAACCGAAGGAGACTCAGTGACCCACGACTGCTTGGAAACAATCGAGGCGGTGTACTCCAGCCGACCAGACCTGAAAGAAGAACCATTGGAGGATGCAGAGGATTCCTGGTTCACCGACGGGAGCGGCTTCATTCAACAGGGGATACGCAAAGCTGGCTATGCGGTAACCACCACAGAGAAGGTAATAGAATCCAAGGCCCTGGCCCCAAAGACATCAGCCCAAAAGGCTGAGATTATAGCACTAACCCGAGCCCTGGAATTGGCCAAAGGAAAACGGATAAATATCTGGACAGACTCTAAATATGTTTTTGGGGTGGTGCATGCTCACGGGGCGGTCTGGAGAGGAAGAGGACTCTTATCTACACAAGGGAAGCACATCAAACATGCTGAAGAAATTCTCAAACTCTTAGATGCAGTATTACTGCCTGCCAAAGTGACTTAATGGCTATAAAGTTTCTTCACAGAAAGCACAGATAGCACAGCAACAAGTGACCTTTTTCGTTATTATGGGCAGTGGTCATGGCAGAACATAGAAAATCCATTGGGGAACAGAGGCACTTTACAGATACCTGAACAGGCTAATATGTGCTCGAAATCTATATGCCACTGTCAAACAAGTCACTCAGCAGTGTGAGGTGTGTCTACAGAACAACCCTAAGACAGGCCCCAGAGTCCAATTTGGCCAGATAGGGAAGGGAAACTATCCGGGACAACAATGGCAAATTGATTTTTCAGAACTTCCAAGAAAAGGGGGTTTCGATACCTATTGGTGTTAACTGATACCTTTTCAGGATGGCCAGAGGCATTTCCCTGTCGAACCAACAAAACAAGAGAAGTGGTCAAAGCATTGTTGCATGAAATTTTACCAAGGTTCGGGGTTCCCGCAGTAATTTCCTCGGACCGAGGATCTCATTTCACTGCAAGGGTTGTTTCGAAAGTAAGCAGACTATTGGGTATAGACTGGCAACTTCACACCCCATACAACCCACGATCGAGTGGTCAAGTAGAAAAGATGAATCACTTGATCAAAACGCAAATTGTGAAACTAGGCCAGGAAGCTAACTTGGCCTGGCCTCAATCACTACCCTTAGCCCTTCTCAGGATAAGAACAAAACCCAGAACCGAAGAAGGTTTGAGCCCCTTTGAAATACTGTATGGGAGACCATATAGTGTACAAGACGGAATATCCACAGAGCTGGGGAATGAAATACTAACAGATTACCTGATAAATTTACAAAAACAGCTCCGAGAGGTAGAAAAAATGGTTCTGGGAACAAGAGCTCGTGGGCTGGATGGACCAGTACACGAGATCGAACCTGGGGACTACGTAAGTCTTTCACAGATTCACCACTGAAGCCAAAGGGGGAAGGTCCCTTCCAGGTACTGCTGACCACTCACACGGCCATAAAGATCAAGGAAAAAGCCACTTGGATCCATTGGACTCACGTCAAGAGGGCTCCAGAACCCCAATGGACATCAACACAGACCGGACCCCTGAAACTTCTCCTCCAACGAAAAGATGGACATTAATGACTTTAATAGTCATCAACATGCCAGGACTTTGTGTTTCAGGGGGAGGGACACGGGGTGTGAAAACATATTCACGAAATCTGGAAACACTGGTAAGGGCTACTAATCTGTCAGACTGTTGGGTATGTACTACCCTACCCAAAGGAGAAATGAAATTGCCTCTATGTGGGGTGGCAGCAAGCAATTGGAACAATGCTAACGGAACCTGGCCTAAATGTTGGGCAAAAGGGGGGGATGAGTCGAATGGGTATTGTGAGTACGATGATAATATCTACACCTTAGGACCCAGATTTGATCTACAACTGTTGAAAGAAGAGTTTGTGGTATTAATTAGCAATAACAGTTGTGCATGGGAACACGGGGAATATAGACACAGTGGGCCGGTGAATAAGACAACAACTTGGGGATGGAGCAAGTACTGGATTAATAAGACAACTGTTGATGTGGGAAGTTGGGATCTAACAGGGATAAGGGTAACATATATTGACTTTTGCGACAAAACACAACTAGTTGCATATAAAAGTAGTGGTATTTCCGAAGGAGAAGGATATTCCTGGGAGTATGGACGGTACCAGGCGGGGAAATTTTTAGGTGCGAATTTGATGGCAACTATTGGACCCTGTAAGTTACCTAAAGGGTATTGGTTGTTGTGTGGAGATGGATATAGTAGAAAACAGCTGCCCGGAGGATGGAAGGGAACTTGCACGATAGGCTATCTAACTAGCCAGGATACGGTGTTTAATCAGTCTGAAATCCCCTCAGGAATGCTGGGAACACCTTGGAGGAGAATTCGGGGAGTGGAAAACCCTCTAGTGACGAGGGGAACAAGGTTCCACAGCTTTGTAAGATGGTTTATACCGTTCCTGGGCGTCAGTGAATTGGAAAAGGCAATTGTGAACATATCGGCCACTATAGAAGTGCTTGAGAAATCTACAATCGATGCTATACAAGCACTTCAACAAGAAGTCCAGTCATTAGCAAATGTGGTGGGACAAAACAGAATGGCATTAGACTTATTAACCTGGAAAGAAGGCTTATGTGCCTCATAATGTGATTAATCAAAGCTGTTGTTCATATGTAAACCAGAATGGGTAAGTTTAAAAAATCTCATAGCTAAAACTCAGATTTTGCATTTGACTGCGCAAGATGACACCACATTAGGGTTTTCTGACCTTTGGGAAAAGTTAACCTCGTGGTTACCTAACTTTGCTTGGATTAAGCGACTGTTTATCCTTCTAATAGCAATACTTATGTTAGGAATTTAGTGTGTGCATTAATTAGATGTCTTATGTGTTGTACCAGGGGGGCCAAAGACAAATATAATCAATGGAAGAAGCATCAGCTCCGTGAACGAGTGGAATCTGGGAAGTATTTTAGAAATCAGATGGGGAGAGAGAATATGTTATAGGTGATTGTAAAAGAATTTACAAAGTTAAAAGAAAAGGGGGGACTTGATTCAGAAAACGAACGGTTACAGTTTGTTAGTGCAGATGTAATAAAGCCTGGGAAAGAACAAAAGCTCGGAGTCAAAGCATTCCAAGATAAAGAAATGGCCTTGTGTATAAGATAGCGGGAGCAGCTGCATGCTAAGGAGGTGCTGAGGAGGAACCTAACTGTCTGGGAAAGGTGTCCATCTGGTCAGGACAGGGGAGGAGATTTTTGATAATGAGTTCTTGGAAATAATTAGAATAGTAACGCCTTTAATTTTAATAACCTGCCCACCATCATGAATATGTATGCTTTTCACCATAAATGGACGCTTGCTTCACAAACCGGTGTACAAGTTTGGCGGAGAAATCCCCCTTGCACCCAGCGCCGCAATAAACATACCTGCTTTATAACTCTCTGCGAGTTGTAATGTTTGTTTCCGCGCGTCACCTTCACCACGGTGCTCGGGGTGCCGCCGGGAGATCAGCCGCGCTCGCAGCGGTACCACCGCGCGCCTCCGAGTGCCGCTGAGCGCTCTCCCGATATCGCCGCTCCGTCACCCCGCTTTTCTAGGTGCCGCCGGGCGCTCTGCCGAGCTCGCCGCACTACAACCGTGCGCCTCCGAGTGCCGCCGAGCGCTCTCACGGTATCGCCACTCGTTGACCCTGCGCTTCAGGTTGCAGCCAGGCGCTCTCCCGAGGTCGACGCGCTGCCACCCAGCGCCGGCGAGTGCCACCGGGAACCCTACAGACTCTTCAGGGCCCTAGGGAACACCACAGGCCCCTACGGAACCGTACGAGACTCTACAGGCCGCTAGGGAACACCACAGGCCCCTACGGAACCCTACACAACACTCTGGAAACTTATGGAACCCTACAAGCTCCTACCAACCCCTGCGGGCACTTACACAACCCTACAGGTCCCTACGGCAATCTACGGGACTCTATGGGCCCCTAGGGAACCCTACAGATTTCGACGGAACCCTACGAGCCCCTCTGGAACCCTACAGAGTCCCGAGCTCTGGAACCATTGTTCGAGCTCGCCGTTGTACCAGCGTGCGCCTCTGCGTGTTGCTGCGCGTCCTCCCGACCACGCCGATTCATCACCCCGCTCTTCAGGGTGATGCGGGGCTCTCCCGAGCTCGCCGCGCTACTACCGTGCTCCTCCAGGTGTCGCAGTGCGCCTTCCGACCGCTCCGTATATACACCCCGCTCGGCAGGGTGCCTCCGGGCGCTCTGCCGAGCTTGCTGCGCTACCGCTCTGCGCCTCCGGGTGTCGCTGCGCATCCTCCCAACCCCGACGCACCCTCATCCCACCCCTCCGGGTGCCGTCGGGCGCCAACTCGATCCCGCCGAGCCTTAACCCACCCCTCGGGATGGTGACGGGCGCACGTCCCACCTGCCCGAGCCGCTCCCCCCGCCCTTCGGGGTGCCGACGAGTCCTCGTCCGACTCACCCGTGCCCTCAGCGCGCTCTTCGGGGTGCCGCCGATCACTGTCCGAGCTCACCGCGCTACCACCCTGCGCCTCCGGCTGTCGCTCCGCCTCCTCCCGACCACGCCGATCCTTCACCCCGCTCTTCGGGGTGCTGCGGGGCTCTTCCGAGCTCGCCGCGCTACCACCGTGAGCTTCCGGGTGCCGCTGTACGTCCGGTCGACCCGACGCACGCTCATCCCGCTCCTCGGGGTGCCGCCGGACGCTCTCCCGAGCTCTTCGCGCTCCACCCTGCGCATGTGAGTGCCACTGGGTGCTCTCGGGATCTCGCCGCAGTACCACCGTGCGCCTCCGAGTGCCGCCGAGCGCTCTCCCGGTATCGCCACTCGTTGACCCCGCACGTCGGGGTGCCGCCAGGGGCTCTCCCGATATCGCCGCTCCTTCACCACAGTGCTCGGGGTGCCGCCGGGCGCTCTCCCGAGCTTGCCGCACTACCACCGTGCGCCTCCAGGTGCCGCTGTGCGTCCGGTCGACCCTACACACGCTCATCCCTCTCCTCGGGGTGCTGCCGGGCGCTCTGCCGAGCTCTCCGCGCTACCACCGTGCGCTGACAAGTGCCAGCGGGCACTCTCGGGATCTCGCCGCTGTACCACAGCGCGCCTCCGAGTGCCGCTGAGCGCTCTCCCGATATCGCCGCTCCTTTGATTCAGAAAACGAACGGTTACAGTTTGTTAGTGCAGTTGTATTACAGTCTGGGAAAGAACAAAAGCTCGGGGCCCCAGAATTCCAAGATAAAGAAATGGCTTTGTGTATAAGATAGCGGGAGCAGCTGCATGCTAAGGAGGTGCTGAGGAGGAACCTAACTGTCTGGGAAAGGTGTCCATCTGGTCAGGACAGGGGAGGAGATTTTTGATAATGAGTTCTTGGAAATAATTAGAATAGTAACGCCTTTAATTTTAATAACCTGCCCACCATCATGAATATGTATGCTTTTCACCATAAATGGACGCTTGCTTCACAAACCGGTGTACAAGTTTGGCGGAGAAATCCCCCTTGCACCCAGCGCCGCAATAAACATACCTGCTTTATAACTCTCTGCGAGTTGTAATGTTTGTTTTCGAGCGTCAATTTGGCACCCCAGATGGGACCCCCTCTGTCCGGCTGCGGGACCTGCTGAGGACGGGAGTCCTCTGGGCGCCCCCGAGATTTCTCGGAAGGACTCCCCAACTCATCCAGATCACCGCGGGGACAGACAAGGACCATCTCCTGCGGACCAGGTATGTTTTAGGGTTTCATGGGGGGGACCTGTAAGTCGTGAGGAGACGTCCTACGCGTGGTAAAGAGTCGGTGTACTCGCCGCGGGGTATGCTCAAGCTTGGGCTAATGGTGTGGGATCCCTGGGTTTTGGGTTAGTGTGTGGAATTGTAATATTGTTGATTATTTAGTGTATTTGTCATAAGATATCCCTACCGTGTTATTGTCTGTAATTGTTGTATGAGTGATTGAGACGCGGCACTGCTGCAGAGCGAGTGTGAAGTTCCGATCCGCGGTTCCGTGTTCTCCGCGAGGAGAGCGGCCGGAGACGAACGAAGCGTACAGACGAACAACTGTACAGAAGCATTGTGTGAATCTAATAATGAGAATATTAAGTGGCAGTGTCTTGGACATTCGGATAACTTTTGTGATCCTATTTTTGTCTTAAAGTGCTTTGCTTGTAATACAGAGGTTTGGGTAGATCGGGAGGACGATTTTTGGTGTCCACAGTGTGGTAGCTGGACTGAGTGGGAAAAGATCGAGCGGGCGGGAGAGTTGCAACAAATAATCTGTGGAGACATAGCCTACCCCTGGAGATAAAGGTAGCAACAGCGGCAGCGGGGGGGTAACACCTAAGTGACACACGGAGATCAGGATCGCCTCTGAACTAAGGGGGTAAGGGAACATAAAAAGGGCAAAAATCAAGGAAGTGAGATACTGAAAAGTAGTACCCTAGGGTGTATTTTAGCACACTGGAAGGAGATCGGGGGCTCACCAGGTGGCAGCGTGGACAAGAAAACCTTAATTAAATATTGTAATCAAAGGTGGCCCCTTTACAAATTAGATGATCAGGAGAAATGGCCCTGAACGGGACTCTCAATTACAATACTATACTACAATTAATGCTGTTCCTTAGAAAGGAAGGAAAGTGGGATGAAGTCACATATGCGGATATGTTTTTCACCCTTTGGAACCACCCAGAGTACCAACGGGACTGCGGGCTATTACCTCCAGAAGACCCGATGGTACTAACCTTAGAGAAAGAAAGACGAGGAGAAATGAAAGGTACTATAAAAAGATGTTGTTCAGCCTGTAGCATAGGGCAGAGATGCACAAAGCCTGAAAAGATTCGGGATCTTAAAGAAGACTATTTTCTTGACACTTACTTACCACCGGTTAGGGGAATAGAAGACCGTTGGGAGGGGGTAAGGGTTCCTCAAGAAGATAGAGAAACTGAAGCTGATTCCAAAACTGAATCCAAAACCCCACCTGACAGCCCTGTCTCGTCCCGTACTCGGAAAAGGACAGAGCAAGCAGCGATTCAAGCACCCTTAAGGGAAGCCATGGGTCCGGACGGACTAGCCGTAATGATAAAAGTCCCTTTTTCCTCATTTGATTTAGAAACCTGGAAAAGTGTGGCAAAGAATTATCGGAATGATCCCGTAGGGGTTACTAGACATTTTCAGTTTCTGGTAAAGCAGCACAATCCTGACTGGAGTGATATCCAGTTATTATTAAATCACCTAACAGAAACTGAGAAACAACTGGTTTTAAAAACTGCTCACAATATAGCCACGGACCAACTGAAAGATTCAGGAAGGTACATTAAAGAACACTTCCCTTTGCACAACCCTCACTGGAACCCAAACAGGAGCATTCACTCAGAGGCGCTAGAAACTTACAGAGATGGGATTATAACAGGGATGGAGAGGACTATCCCGAAAGCCATTAACTGGTCAATGCTGTATGCTGTAAGACGAGGGCCGAAGGAGAGTCCCTCGGAGTTTCTAGATAAATTACGAGATGCAATGAGACGCTACAGCCCCTCGGACCCTGGATCAGAGATAGGAATCCAGCAGTTAGTGTCTCTCTTTTTAGGGCAGTCTGCCAACGATATCCGGAGGAAGCTGCAAAAACTGAGAACAACCGACAGCAGAAATCTAGAGACTCTGTTAGATGAGGCATGGAGAGTGTTTAACAACCGGGAGGAGGAGGATAAAAAAAGGGACAGACTGGCACTGGTGGTAGCAATACATGCAAGGGGGGAAACGAAAGCAGGGAATTTTTAGGAAACCATTAGAAAGAGATCAATGTGCATGGTGTAAGCAGAGAGGGCACTGGAAGAATGGGTCCCCAAAAAGACGAAAAGAAAAAATTCAGGCCCATTATAAAGAAGATTGACGGGGACCGGGGGAATCTACCCTAGCGGATCCACTGGTTACCCTAAGGCTAGGGAAAAAGCAACAAGAATAGAATTTTTGGTGGCTACAGGAGAAACGTATTCTGTTTTAAATCAAGCTCTGACCCCTATCTATACTGATTTTATAACAGTAACAGGAGCCACTGGCCGGAGCGAAAAGGCATATTTTCTCAAACCTCTTAAGTTCAAATTGGGAAAAAAATTGGGGATACACAAATTTTTATATCTGCCAAATTCGCCGAGACCCCTGTTAGGGCGAGATTTATTAGAGCAATTGGGAGCAGAAATTAAATTCAAAAAAGGGAAAATGGAACTCCGGATAAGAGAAGATCAACTAATTGAAATACTAAGTTTGGCCCTAATAGGAACTCCCATTTCTACAGGGGTGCCTGAGGAGATTAAAGCCCAAATTTATCCGGGGGTCTGGGCCTCGGGAGTGCCGGGGAGAGCAAAAAATGCTTCCCCAATAGTGATAAAGCCTCAACAAGGAGCACGACCGGTGAGAGTTAAACAGTATCCCCTTAGAATAGAGGACAGGGAGGGGATCCGACCAACTATAGATCGGTTTATTGAGTATGGGCTGCTGAAAGAATGTGAATCAGAGTAAAACACTCCAATATTACCTGTTAAGAAGCCGGATGGTAGCTATCGCATAGTGCAGGACCTCAGAGCTATCAACATAATTGTTGAGGATTTGCAAATCCATACACTCGTCTAACTAAACTGGTACCTGAATTGGCATGGTTTACCGTTTTGAACCTAAAGGATGCCTTTTTCTGCGTGCCTTTGAGCCCAGAGAGCCAGCTTTTATTTGCATTCGAATGGGAAAACCCAGAATCTGGGAGGAAAACACAGCTTACATGGACTGTGCTACCGCAGGGCTTCAAATATAGCTCGACACTTTTTGGAAATCAGCTAGCTAAAGACTTGGAACAGTGGAAACGCCCGCTTGGGTCAGGAGTGGTTTTGCAGTATGTGGACGATATATTACTCGCCCCTGACACCAGAGAAACATGCATAAAATGGACTGTGAGCCTGTTAAATTTTCTTGGACTTAATGGCTATACAGTTTCTTCACAGAAAGCACAGATAGCCCAGCAGCAAGTGACCTATCTGGGATATGAAATAACCGCAGGCCAACGGACTGCCAACGGCCAACGGGAAGGAGAGGAAAGAGGTCATCTGCCAGACACCTCGACCACAGACGCCTAAGGAACTTCGAACCTTCCTAGGAATGACAGGATTGTGTCGTCTCTGGATATATAACTACGGACTTTTGGTAAAGCCTCTATACGAGTTATTAAAATCTGACTCAAAGAATATTATATGGAATAGGGAGGCAGACAAAGCCTTCCATCAATTAAAAAAGAGGTTAATGGAAGCACCTGGCCTGGGATTACCTGACACTACTAAACCTTT
This sequence comes from Numenius arquata, assembly GCF_964106895.1. Lineage (NCBI taxonomy): Eukaryota > Metazoa > Chordata > Aves > Charadriiformes > Scolopacidae > Numenius > Numenius arquata. Next base: position 163,050 of record NW_027414230.1, on the reverse strand, counting down.
CTGGTTGTTTTCCTATGAAAAGCAAGGAATGGCCTTAGGAGTCCTAGCCCAGAATTTGGGACCCGATCGAAGGGCGGTGGCATACTTCTCCAAAAACAGCTTGACGAAGTAAGTAAAGGGTGGCCTAGCTGTCTCCGAGCGGTGGCAGCAGTGGTAATAAACATCCAAGAGGCCCGTAAGTTCACCCTAGGCCAGAAAATCACAGTTATGGTATCACATACAGTCTCAGCAGTACTGGAAGTAAAAGGGGGGCATTGGCTTTCACCTCAGAGGTTTCTTAAGTACCAGGCTATCCTGATAGAGCAAGATGATGTAGAAATGACGGTAACTAATATTGTCAATCCAGCCGCTTTCCTCAGCGGAACCGAAGGAGACTCAGTGACCCACGACTGCTTGGAAACAATCGAGGCGGTGTACTCCAGCCGACCAGACCTGAAAGAAGAACCATTGGAGGATGCAGAGGATTCCTGGTTCACCGACGGGAGCGGCTTCATTCAACAGGGGATACGCAAAGCTGGCTATGCGGTAACCACCACAGAGAAGGTAATAGAATCCAAGGCCCTGGCCCCAAAGACATCAGCCCAAAAGGCTGAGATTATAGCACTAACCCGAGCCCTGGAATTGGCCAAAGGAAAACGGATAAATATCTGGACAGACTCTAAATATGTTTTTGGGGTGGTGCATGCTCACGGGGCGGTCTGGAGAGGAAGAGGACTCTTATCTACACAAGGGAAGCACATCAAACATGCTGAAGAAATTCTCAAACTCTTAGATGCAGTATTACTGCCTGCCAAAGTGACTTAATGGCTATAAAGTTTCTTCACAGAAAGCACAGATAGCACAGCAACAAGTGACCTTTTTCGTTATTATGGGCAGTGGTCATGGCAGAACATAGAAAATCCATTGGGGAACAGAGGCACTTTACAGATACCTGAACAGGCTAATATGTGCTCGAAATCTATATGCCACTGTCAAACAAGTCACTCAGCAGTGTGAGGTGTGTCTACAGAACAACCCTAAGACAGGCCCCAGAGTCCAATTTGGCCAGATAGGGAAGGGAAACTATCCGGGACAACAATGGCAAATTGATTTTTCAGAACTTCCAAGAAAAGGGGGTTTCGATACCTATTGGTGTTAACTGATACCTTTTCAGGATGGCCAGAGGCATTTCCCTGTCGAACCAACAAAACAAGAGAAGTGGTCAAAGCATTGTTGCATGAAATTATACCAAGGTTCGGGGTTCCCGCAGTAATTTCCTCGGACCGAGGATCTCATTTCACTGCAAGGGTTGTTTCGAAAGTAAGCAGACTATTGGGTATAGACTGGCAACTTCACACCCCATACAACCCACGATCGAGTGGTCAAGTAGAAAAGATGAATCACTTGATCAAAACGCAAATTGTGAAACTAGGCCAGGAAGCTAACTTGGCCTGGCCTCAATCACTACCCTTAGCCCTTCTCAGGATAAGAACAAAACCCAGAACCGAAGAAGGTTTGAGCCCCTTTGAAATACTGTATGGGAGACCATATAGTGTACAAGACGGAATATCCACAGAGCTGGGGAATGAAATACTAACAGATTACCTGATAAATTTACAAAAACAGCTCCGAGAGGTAGAAAAAATGGTTCTGGGAACAAGAGCTCGTGGGCTGGATGGACCAGTACACGAGATCGAACCTGGGGACTACGTAAGTCTTTCACAGATTCACCACTGAAGCCAAAGGGGGAAGGTCCCTTCCAGGTACTGCTGACCACTCACACGGCCATAAAGATCAAGGAAAAAGCCACTTGGATCCATTGGACTCACGTCAAGAGGGCTCCAGAACCCCAATGGACATCAACACAGACCGGACCCCTGAAACTTCTCCTCCAACGAAAAGATGGACATTAATGACTTTAATAGTCATCAACATGCCAGGACTTTGTGTTTCAGGGGGAGGGACACGGGGTGTGAAAACATATTCACGAAATCTGGAAACACTGGTAAGGGCTACTAATCTGTCAGACTGTTGGGTATGTACTACCCTACCCAAAGGAGAAATGAAATTGCCTCTATGTGGGGTGGCAGCAAGCAATTGGAACAATGCTAACGGAACCTGGCCTAAATGTTGGGCAAAAGGGGGGGATGAGTCGAATGGGTATTGTGAGTACGATGATAATATCTACACCTTAGGACCCAGATTTGATCTACAACTGTTGAAAGAAGAGTTTGTGGTATTAATTAGCAATAACAGTTGTGCATGGGAACACGGGGAATATAGGCACAGTGGGCCGGTGAATAAGACAACAACTTGGGGATGGAGCAAGTACTGGATTAATAAGACAACTGTTGATGTGGGAAGTTGGGATCTAACAGGGATAAGGGTAACATATATTGACTTTTGCGACAAAACACAACTAGTTGCATATAAAAGTAGTGGTATTTCCGAAGGAGAAGGATATTCCTGGGAGTATGGACGGTACCAGGCGGGGAAATTTTTAGGTGCGAATTTGATGGCAACTATTGGACCCTGTAAGTTACCTAAAGGGTATTGGTTGTTGTGTGGAGATGGATATAGTAGAAAACAGCTGCCCGGAGGATGGAAGGGAACTTGCACGATAGGCTATCTAACTAGCCAGGATACGGTGTTTAATCAGTCTGAAATCCCCTCAGGAATGCTGGGAACACCTTGGAGGAGAATTCGGGGAGTGGAAAACCCTCTAGTGACGAGGGGAACAAGGTTCCACAGCTTTGTAAGATGGTTTATACCGTTCCTGGGCGTCAGTGAATTGGAAAAGGCAATTGTGAACATATCGGCCACTATAGAAGTGCTTGAGAAATCTACAATCGATGCTATACAAGCACTTCAACAAGAAGTCCAGTCATTAGCAAATGTGGTGGGACAAAACAGAATGGCATTAGACTTATTAACCTGGAAAGAAGGCTTATGTGCCTCATAATGTGATTAATCAAAGCTGTTGTTCATATGTAAACCAGAATGGGTAAGTTTAAAAAATCTCATAGCTAAAACTCAGATTTTGCATTTGACTGCGCAAGATGACACCACATTAGGGTTTTCTGACCTTTGGGAAAAGTTAACCTCGTGGTTACCTAACTTTGCTTGGATTAAGCGACTGTTTATCCTTCTAATAGCAATACTTATGTTAGGAATTTAGTGTGTGCATTAATTAGATGTCTTATGTGTTGTACCAGGGGGGCCAAAGACAAATATAATCAATGGAAGAAGCATCAGCTCCGTGAACGAGTGGAATCTGGGAAGTATTTTAGAAATCAGATGGGGAGAGAGAATATGTTATAGGTGATTGTAAAAGAATTTACAAAGTTAAAAGAAAAGGGGGGACTTGATTCAGAAAACGAACGGTTACAGTTTGTTAGTGCAGATGTAATAAAGCCTGGGAAAGAACAAAAGCTCGGAGTCAAAGCATTCCAAGATAAAGAAATGGCCTTGTGTATAAGATAGCGGGAGCAGCTGCATGCTAAGGAGGTGCTGAGGAGGAACCTAACTGTCTGGGAAAGGTGTCCATCTGGTCAGGACAGGGGAGGAGATTTTTGATAATGAGTTCTTGGAAATAATTAGAATAGTAACGCCTTTAATTTTAATAACCTGCCCACCATCATGAATATGTATGCTTTTCACCATAAATGGACGCTTGCTTCACAAACCGGTGTACAAGTTTGGCGGAGAAATCCCCCTTGCACCCAGCGCCGCAATAAACATACCTGCTTTATAACTCTCTGCGAGTTGTAATGTTTGTTTCCGCGCGTCACCTTCACCACGGTGCTCGGGGTGCCGCCGGGAGATCAGCCGCGCTCGCAGCGGTACCACCGCGCGCCTCCGAGTGCCGCTGAGCGCTCTCCCGATATCGCCGCTCCGTCACCCCGCTTTTCTAGGTGCCGCCGGGCGCTCTGCCGAGCTCGCCGCACTACAACCGTGCGCCTCCGAGTGCCGCCGAGCGCTCTCACGGTATCGCCACTCGTTGACCCTGCGCTTCGGGTTGCAGCCAGGCGCTCTCCCGAGGTCGACGCGCTGCCACCCAGCGCCGGCGAGTGCCACCGGGAACCCTACAGACTCTTCAGGGCCCTAGGGAACACCACAGGCCCCTACGGAACCGTACGAGACTCTACAGGCCGCTAGGGAACACCACAGGCCCCTACGGAACCCTACACAACACTCTGGAAACTTATGGAACCCTACAAGCTCCTACCAACCCCTGCGGGCACTTACACAACCCTACAGGTCCCTACGGCAATCTACGGGACTCTATGGGCCCCTAGGGAACCCTACAGATTTCGACGGAACCCTACGAGCCCCTCTGGAACCCTACAGAGTCCCGAGCTCTGGAACCATTGTTCGAGCTCGCCGTTGTACCAGCGTGCGCCTCTGCGTGTTGCTGCGCGTCCTCCCGACCACGCCGATTCATCACCCCGCTCTTCAGGGTGATGCGGGGCTCTCCCGAGCTCGCCGCGCTACTACCGTGCTCCTCCAGGTGTCGCAGTGCGCCTTCCGACCGCTCCGTATATACACCCCACTCGGCAGGGTGCCTCCGGGCGCTCTGCCGAGCTTGCTGCGCTACCGCTCTGCGCCTCCGGGTGTCGCTGCGCATCCTCCCAACCCCGACGCACCCTCATCCCACCCCTCCGGGTGCCGTCGGGCGCCAACTCGATCCCGCCGAGCCTTAACCCACCCCTCGGGATGGTGACGGGCGCACGTCCCACCTGCCCGAGCCGCTCCCCCCGCCCTTCGGGGTGCCGACGAGTCCTCGTCCGACTCACCCGTGCCCTCAGCGCGCTCTTCGGGGTGCCGCCGATCACTGTCCGAGCTCACCGCGCTACCACCCTGCGCCTCCGGCTGTCGCTCCGCCTCCTCCCGACCACGCCGATCCTTCACCCCGCTCTTCGGGGTGCTGCGGGGCTCTTCCGAGCTCGCCGCGCTACCACCGTGAGCTTCCGGGTGCCGCTGTACGTCCGGTCGACCCGACGCACGCTCATCCCGCTCCTCGGGGTGCCGCCGGACGCTCTCCCGAGCTCTTCGCGCTCCACCCTGCGCATGTGAGTGCCACTGGGTGCTCTCGGGATCTCGCCGCAGTACCACCGTGCGCCTCCGAGTGCCGCCGAGCGCTCTCCCGGTATCGCCACTCGTTGACCCCGCACGTCGGGGTGCCGCCAGGGGCTCTCCCGATATCGCCGCTCCTTCACCACAGTGCTCGGGGTGCCGCCGGGCGCTCTCCCGAGCTTGCCGCACTACCACCGTGCGCCTCCAGGTGCCGCTGTGCGTCCGGTCGACCCTACGCACGCTCATCCCTCTCCTCGGGGTGCTGCCGGGCGCTCTGCCGAGCTCTCCGCGCTACCACCGTGCGCTGACAAGTGCCAGCGGGCACTCTCGGGATCTCGCCGCTGTACCACAGCGCGCCTCCGAGTGCCGCTGAGCGCTCTCCCGATATCGCCGCCCCTTTGATTCAGAAAACGAACGGTTACAGTTTGTTAGTGCAGTTGTATTACAGTCTGGGAAAGAACAAAAGCTCGGGGCCCCAGAATTCCAAGATAAAGAAATGGCTTTGTGTATAAGATAGCGGGAGCAGCTGCATGCTAAGGAGGTGCTGAGGAGGAACCTAACTGTCTGGGAAAGGTGTCCATCTGGTCAGGACAGGGGAGGAGATTTTTGATAATGAGTTCTTGGAAATAATTAGAATAGTAACGCCTTTAATTTTAATAACCTGCCCACCATCATGAATATGTATGCTTTTCACCATAAATGGACGCTTGCTTCACAAACCGGTGTACAAGTTTGGCGGAGAAATCCCCCTTGCACCCAGCGCCGCAATAAACATACCTGCTTTATAACTCTCTGCGAGTTGTAATGTTTGTTTTCGAGCGTCAATTTGGCACCCCAGATGGGACCCCCTCTGTCCGGCTGCGGGACCTGCTGAGGACGGGAGTCCTCTGGGCGCCCCCGAGATTTCTCGGAAGGACTCCCCAACTCATCCAGATCACCGCGGGGACAGACAAGGACCATCTCCTGCGGACCAGGTATGTTTTAGGGTTTCATGGGGGGGACCTGTAAGTCGTGAGGAGACGTCCTACGCGTGGTAAAGAGTCGGTGTACTCGCCCCGGGGTATGCTCAAGCTTGGGCTAATGGTGTGGGATCCCTGGGTTTTGGGTTAGTGTGTGGAATTGTAATATTGTTGATTATTTAGTGTATTTGTCATAAGATATCCCTACCGTGTTATTGTCTGTAATTGTTGTATGAGTGATTGAGACGCGGCACTGCTGCAGAGCGAGTGTGAAGTTCCGGTCCGCGGTTCCGTGTTCTCCGCGAGGAGAGCGGCCGGAGACGAACGAAGCGTACAGACGAACAACTGTACAGAAGCATTGTGTGAATCTAATAATGAGAATATTAAGTGGCAGTGTCTTGGACATTCGGATAACTTTTGTGATCCTATTTTTGTCTTAAAGTGCTTTGCTTGTAATACAGAGGTTTGGGTAGATCGGGAGGACGATTTTTGGTGTCCACAGTGTGGTAGCTGGACTGAGTGGGAAAAGATCGAGCGGGCGGGAGAGTTGCAACAAATAATCTGTGGAGACATAGCCTACCCCTGGAGATAAAGGTAGCAACAGCGGCAGCGGGGGGGTAACACCTAAGTGACACACGGAGATCAGGATCGCCTCTGAACTAAGGGGGTAAGGGAACATAAAAAGGGCAAAAATCAAGGAAGTGAGATACTGAAAAGTAGTACCCTAGGGTGTATTTTAGCACACTGGAAGGAGATCGGGGGCTCACCAGGTGGCAGCGTGGACAAGAAAACCTTAATTAAATATTGTAATCAAAGGTGGCCCCTTTACAAATTAGATGATCAGGAGAAATGGCCCTGAACGGGACTCTCAATTACAATACTATACTACAATTAATGCTGTTCCTTAGAAAGGAAGGAAAGTGGGATGAAGTCACATATGCGGATATGTTTTTCACCCTTTGGAACCACCCAGAGTACCAACGGGACTGCGGGCTATTACCTCCAGAAGACCCGATGGTACTAGCCTTAGAGAAAGAAAGACGAGGAGAAATGAAAGGTACTATAAAAAGATGTTGTTCAGCCTGTAGCATAGGGCAGAGATGCACAAAGCCTGAAAAGATTCGGGATCTTAAAGAAGACTATTTTCTTGACACTTACTTACCACCGGTTAGGGGAATAGAAGACCGTTGGGAGGGGGTAAGGGTTCCTCAAGAAGATAGAGAAACTGAAGCTGATTCCAAAACTGAATCCAAAACCCCACCTGACAGCCCTGTATCGTCCCGTACTCGGAAAAGGACAGAGCAAGCAGCGATTCAAGCACCCTTAAGGGAAGCCATGGGTCCGGACGGACTAGCCGTAATGATAAAAGTCCCTTTTTCCTCATTTGATTTAGAAACCTGGAAAAGTGTGGCAAAGAATTATCGGAATGATCCCGTAGGGGTTACTAGACATTTTCAGTTTCTGGTAAAGCAGCACAATCCTGACTGGAGTGATATCCAGTTATTATTAAATCACCTAACAGAAACTGAGAAACAACTGGTTTTAAAAACTGCTCACAATATAGCCACGGACCAACTGAAAGATTCAGGAAGGTACATTAAAGAACACTTCCCTTTGCACAACCCTCACTGGAACCCAAACAGGAGCATTCACTCAGAGGCGCTAGAAACTTACAGAGATGGGATTATAACAGGGATGGAGAGGACTATCCCGAAAGCCATTAACTGGTCAATGCTGTATGCTGTAAGACGAGGGCCGAAGGAGAGTCCCTCGGAGTTTCTAGATAAATTACGAGATGCAATGAGACGCTACAGCCCCTCGGACCCTGGATCAGAGATAGGAATCCAGCAGTTAGTGTCTCTCTTTTTAGGGCAGTCTGCCAACGATATCCGGAGGAAGCTGCAAAAACTGAGAACAACCGACAGCAGAAATCTAGAGACTCTGTTAGATGAGGCATGGAGAGTGTTTAACAACCGGGAGGAGGAGGATAAAAAAAGGGACAGACTGGCACTGGTGGTAGCAATACATGCAAGGGGGGAAACGAAAGCAGGGAATTTTTAGGAAACCATTAGAAAGAGATCAATGTGCATGGTGTAAGCAGAGAGGGCACTGGAAGAATGGGTCCCCAAAAAGACGAAAAGAAAAAATTCAGGCCCATTATAAAGAAGATTGACGGGGACCGGGGGAATCTACCCTAGCGGATCCACTGGTTACCCTAAGGCTAGGGAAAAAGCAACAAGAATAGAATTTTTGGTGGCTACAGGAGAAACGTATTCTGTTTTAAATCAAGCTCTGACCCCTATCTATACTGATTTTATAACAGTAACAGGAGCCACTGGCCGGAGCGAAAAGGCATATTTTCTCAAACCTCTTAAGTTCAAATTGGGAAAAAAATTGGGGATACACAAATTTTTATATCTGCCAAATTCGCCGAGACCCCTGTTAGGGCGAGATTTATTAGAGCAATTGGGAGCAGAAATTAAATTCAAAAAAGGGAAAATGGAACTCCGGATAAGAGAAGATCAACTAATTGAAATACTAAGTTTGGCCCTAATAGGAACTCCCATTTCTACAGGGGTGCCTGAGGAGATTAAAGCCCAAATTTATCCGGGGGTCTGGGCCTCGGGAGTGCCGGGGAGAGCAAAAAATGCTTCCCCAATAGTGATAAAGCCTCAACAAGGAGCACGACCGGTGAGAGTTAAACAGTATCCCCTTAGAATAGAGGACAGGGAGGGGATCCGACCAACTATAGATCGGTTTATTGAGTATGGGCTGCTGAAAGAATGTGAATCAGAGTAAAACACTCCAATATTACCTGTTAAGAAGCCGGATGGTAGCTATCGCATAGTGCAGGACCTCAGAGCTATCAACATAATTGTTGAGGATTTGCAAATCCATACACTCGTCTAACTAAACTGGTACCTGAATTGGCATGGTTTACCGTTTTGAACCTAAAGGATGCCTTTTTCTGCGTGCCTTTGAGCCCAGAGAGCCAGCTTTTATTTGCATTCGAATGGGAAAACCCAGAATCTGGGAGGAAAACACAGCTTACATGGACTGTGCTACCGCAGGGCTTCAAATATAGCTCGACACTTTTTGGAAATCAGCTAGCTAAAGACTTGGAACAGTGGAAACGCCCGCTTGGGTCAGGAGTGGTTTTGCAGTATGTGGACGATATATTACTCGCCCCTGACACCAGAGAAACATGCATAAAATGGACTGTGAGCCTGTTAAATTTTCTTGGACTTAATGGCTATACAGTTTCTTCACAGAAAGCACAGATAGCCCAGCAGCAAGTGACCTATCTGGGATATGAAATAACCGCAGGCCAACGGACTGCCAACGGCCAACGGCAAGGAGAGGAAAGAGGTCATCTGCCAGACACCTCGACCACAGACGCCTAAGGAACTTCGAACCTTCCTAGGAATGACAGGATTGTGTCGTCTCTGGATATATAACTACGGACTTTTGGTAAAGCCTCTATACGAGTTATTAAAATCTGACTCAAAGAATATTATATGGAATAGGGAGGCAGACAAAGCCTTCCATCAATTAAAAAAGAGGTTAATGGAAGCACCTGGCCTGGGATTACCTGACACTACTAAACCTTTCTGGTTGTTTTCCTATGAAAAGCAAGGAATGGCCTTAGGAGTCCTAGCCCAGAATTTGGGACCCGATCGAAGGGCGGTGGCATACTTCTCCAAAAACAGCTTGACGAAGTAAGTAAAGGGTGGCCTAGCTGTCTCCGAGCGGTGGCAGCAGTGGTAATAAACATCCAAGAGGCCCGTAAGTTCACCCTAGGCCAGAAAATCACAGTTATGGTATCACATACAGTCTCAGCAGTACTGGAAGTAAAAGGGGGGCATTGGCTTTCACCTCAGAGGTTTCTTAAGTACCAGGCTATCCTGATAGAGCAAGATGATGTAGAAATGACGGTAACTAATATTGTCAATCCAGCCGCTTTCCTCAGCGGAACCGAAGGAGACTCAGTGACCCACGACTGCTTGGAAACAATCGAGGCGGTGTACTCCAGCCGACCAGACCTGAAAGAAGAACCATTGGAGGATGCAGAGGATTCCTGGTTCACCGACGGGAGCGGCTTCATTCAACAGGGGATACGCAAAGCTGGCTATGCGGTAACCACCACAGAGAAGGTAATAGAATCCAAGGCCCTGGCCCCAAAGACATCAGCCCAAAAGGCTGAGATTATAGCACTAACCCGAGCCCTGGAATTGGCCAAAGGAAAACGGATAAATATCTGGACAGACTCTAAATATGTTTTTGGGGTGGTGCATGCTCACGGGGCGGTCTGGAGAGGAAGAGGACTCTTATCTACACAAGGGAAGCACATCAAACATGCTGAAGAAATTCTCAAACTCTTAGATGCAGTATTACTGCCTGCCAAAGTGACTTAATGGCTATAAAGTTTCTTCACAGAAAGCACAGATAGCACAGCAACAAGTGACCTTTTTCGTTATTATGGGCAGTGGTCATGGCAGAACATAGAAAATCCATTGGGGAACAGAGGCACTTTACAGATACCTGAACAGGCTAATATGTGCTCGAAATCTATATGCCACTGTCAAACAAGTCACTCAGCAGTGTGAGGTGTGTCTACAGAACAACCCTAAGACAGGCCCCAGAGTCCAATTTGGCCAGATAGGGAAGGGAAACTATCCGGGACAAAAATGGCAAATTGATTTTTCAGAACTTCCAAGAAAAGGGGGTTTCGATACCTATTGGTGTTAACTGATACCTTTTCAGGATGGCCAGAGGCATTTCCCTGTCGAACCAACAAAACAAGAGAAGTGGTCAAAGCATTGTTGCATGAAATTTTACCAAGGTTCGGGGTTCCCGCAGTAATTTCCTCGGACCGAGGATCTCATTTCACTGCAAGGGTTGTTTCGAAAGTAAGCAGACTATTGGGTATAGACTGGCAACTTCACACCCCATACAACCCACGATCGAGTGGTCAAGTAGAAAAGATGAATCACTTGATCAAAACGCAAATTGTGAAACTAGGCCAGGAAGCTAACTTGGCCTGGCCTCAATCACTACCCTTAGCCCTTCTCAGGATAAGAACAAAACCCAGAACCGAAGAAGGTTTGAGCCCCTTTGAAATACTGTATGGGAGACCATATAGTGTACAAGACGGAATATCCACAGAGCTGGGGAATGAAATACTAACAGATTACCTGATAAATTTACAAAAACAGCTCCGAGAGGTAGAAAAAATGGTTCTGGGAACAAGAGCTCGTGGGCTGGATGGACCAGTACACGAGATCGAACCTGGGGACTACGTAAGTCTTTCACAGATTCACCACTGAAGCCAAAGGGGGAAGGTCCCTTCCAGGTACTGCTGACCACTCACACGGCCATAAAGATCAAGGAAAAAGCCACTTGGATCCATTGGACTCACGTCAAGAGGGCTCCAGAACCCCAATGGACATCAACACAGACCGGACCCCTGAAACTTCTCCTCCAACGAAAAGATGGACATTAATGACTTTAATAGTCATCAACATGCCAGGACTTTGTGTTTCAGGGGGAGGGACACGGGGTGTGAAAACATATTCACGAAATCTGGAAACACTGGTAAGGGCTACTAATCTGTCAGACTGTTGGGTATGTACTACCCTACCCAAAGGAGAAATGAAATTGCCTCTATGTGGGGTGGCAGCAAGCAATTGGAACAATGCTAACGGAACCTGGCCTAAATGTTGGGCAAAAGGGGGGGATGAGTCGAATGGGTATTGTGAGTACGATGATAATATCTACACCTTAGGACCCAGATTTGATCTACAACTGTTGAAAGAAGAGTTTGTGGTATTAATTAGCAATAACAGTTGTGCATGGGAACACGGGGAATATAGACACAGTGGGCCGGTGAATAAGACAACAACTTGGGGATGGAGCAAGTACTGGATTAATAAGACAACTGTTGATGTGGGAAGTTGGGATCTAACAGGGATAAGGGTAACATATATTGACTTTTGCGACAAAACACAACTAGTTGCATATAAAAGTAGTGGTATTTCCGAAGGAGAAGGATATTCCTGGGAGTATGGACGGTACCAGGCGGGGAAATTTTTAGGTGCGAATTTGATGGCAACTATTGGACCCTGTAAGTTACCTAAAGGGTATTGGTTGTTGTGTGGAGATGGATATAGTAGAAAACAGCTGCCCGGAGGATGGAAGGGAACTTGCACGATAGGCTATCTAACTAGCCAGGATACGGTGTTTAATCAGTCTGAAATCCCCTCAGGAATGCTGGGAACACCTTGGAGGAGAATTCGGGGAGTGGAAAACCCTCTAGTGACGAGGGGAACAAGGTTCCACAGCTTTGTAAGATGGTTTATACCGTTCCTGGGCGTCAGTGAATTGGAAAAGGCAATTGTGAACATATCGGCCACTATAGAAGTGCTTGAGAAATCTACAATCGATGCTATACAAGCACTTCAACAAGAAGTCCAGTCATTAGCAAATGTGGTGGGACAAAACAGAATGGCATTAGACTTATTAACCTGGAAAGAAGGCTTATGTGCCTCATAATGTGATTAATCAAAGCTGTTGTTCATATGTAAACCAGAATGGGTAAGTTTAAAAAATCTCATAGCTAAAACTCAGATTTTGCATTTGACTGCGCAAGATGACACCACATTAGGGTTTTCTGACCTTTGGGAAAAGTTAACCTCGTGGTTACCTAACTTTGCTTGGATTAAGCGACTGTTTATCCTTCTAATAGCAATACTTATGTTAGGAATTTAGTGTGTGCATTAATTAGATGTCTTATGTGTTGTACCAGGGGGGCCAAAGACAAATATAATCAATGGAAGAAGCATCAGCTCCGTGAACGAGTGGAATCTGGGAAGTATTTTAGAAATCAGATGGGGAGAGAGAATATGTTATAGGTGATTGTAAAAGAATTTACAAAGTTAAAAGAAAAGGGGGACTTGATTCAGAAAACGAACGGTTACAGTTTGTTAGTGCAGATGTAATAAAGCCTGGGAAAGAACAAAAGCTCGGAGTCAAAGCATTCCAAGATAAAGAAATGGCCTTGTGTATAAGATAGCGGGAGCAGCTGCATGCTAAGGAGGTGCTGAGGAGGAACCTAACTGTCTGGGAAAGGTGTCCATCTGGTCAGGACAGGGGAGGAGATTTTTGATAATGAGTTCTTGGAAATAATTAGAATAGTAACGCCTTTAATTTTAATAACCTGCCCACCATCATGAATATGTATGCTTTTCACCATAAATGGACGCTTGCTTCACAAACCGGTGTACAAGTTTGGCGGAGAAATCCCCCTTGCACCCAGCGCCGCAATAAACATACCTGCTTTATAACTCTCTGCGAGTTGTAATGTTTGTTTCCGCGCGTCACCTTCACCACGGTGCTCGGGGTGCCGCCGGGAGATCAGCCGCGCTCGCAGCGGTACCACCGCGCGCCTCCGAGTGCCGCTGAGCGCTCTCCCGATATCGCCGCTCCGTCACCCCGCTTTTCTAGGTGCCGCCGGGCGCTCTGCCGAGCTCGCCGCACTACAACCGTGCGCCTCCGAGTGCCGCCGAGCGCTCTCACGGTATCGACACTCGTTGACCCTGCGCTTCGGGTTGCAGCCAGGCGCTCTCCCGAGGTCGACGCGCTGCCACCCAGCGCCGGCGAGTGCCACCGGGAACCCTACAGACTCTTCAGGGCCCTAGGGAACACCACAGGCCCCTACGGAACCGTACGAGACTCTACAGGCCGCTAGGGAACACCACAGGCCCCTACGGAACCCTACACAACACTCTGGAAACTTATGGAACCCTACAAGCTCCTACCAACCCCTGCGGGCACTTACACAACCCTACAGGTCCCTACGGCAATCTACGGGACTCTACGGGCCCCTAGGGAACCCTACAGATTTCGACGGAACCCTACGAGCCCCTCTGGAACCCTACAGAGTCCCGAGCTCTGGAACCATTGTTCGAGCTCGCCGTTGTACCAGCGTGCGCCTCTGCGTGTTGCTGCGCGTCCTCCCGACCACGCCGATTCATCACCCCGCTCTTCAGGGTGATGCGGGGCTCTCCCGAGCTCGCCGCGCTACTACCGTGCTCCTCCAGGTGTCGCAGTGCGCCTTCCGACCGCTCCGTATATACACCCCGCTCGGCAGGGTGCCTCCGGGCGCTCTGCCGAGCTTGCTGCGCTACCGCTCTGCGCCTCCGGGTGTCGCTGCGCATCCTCCCAACCCCGACGCACCCTCATCCCACCCCTCCGGGTGCCGTCGGGCGCCAACTCGATCCCGCCGAGCCTTAACCCACCCCTCGGGATGGTGACGGGCGCACGTCCCACCTGCCCGAGCCGCTCCCCCCGCCCTTCGGGGTGCCGACGAGTCCTCGTCCGACTCACCCGTGCCCTCAGCGCGCTCTTCGGGGTGCCGCCGATCACTGTCCGAGCTCACCGCGCTACCACCCTGCGCCTCCGGCTGTCGCTCCGCCTCCTCCCGACCACGCCGATCCTTCACCCCGCTCTTCGGGGTGCTGCGGGGCTCTTCCGAGCTCGCCGCGCTACCACCGTGAGCTTCCGGGTGCCGCTGTACGTCCGGTCGACCCGACGCACGCTCATCCCGCTCCTCGGGGTGCCGCCGGACGCTCTCCCGAGCTCTTCGCGCTCCACCCTGCGCATGTGAGTGCCACTGGGTGCTCTCGGGATCTCGCCGCAGTACCACCGTGCGCCTCCGAGTGCCGCCGAGCGCTCTCCCGGTATCGCCACTCGTTGACCCCGCACGTCGGGGTGCCGCCAGGGGCTCTCCCGATATCGCCGCTCCTTCACCACAGTGCTCGGGGTGCCGCCGGGCGCTCTCCCGAGCTTGCCGCACTACCACCGTGCGCTGACAAGTGCCAGCGGGCACTCTCGGGATCTCGCCGCTGTACCACAGCGCGCCTCCGAGTGCCGCTGAGCGCTCTCCCGATATCGCCGCCCCTTTGATTCAGAAAACGAACGGTTACAGTTTGTTAGTGCAGTTGTATTACAGTCTGGGAAAGAACAAAAGCTCGGGGCCCCAGAATTCCAAGATAAAGAAATGGCTTTGTGTATAAGATAGCGGGAGCAGCTGCATGCTAAGGAGGTGCTGAGGAGGAACCTAACTGTCTGGGAAAGGTGTCCATCTGGTCAGGACAGGGGAGGAGATTTTTGATAATGAGTTCTTGGAAATAATTAGAATAGTAACGCCTTTAATTTTAATAACCTGCCCACCATCATGAATATGTATGCTTTTCACCATAAATGGACGCTTGCTTCACAAACCGGTGTACAAGTTTGGCGGAGAAATCCCCCTTGCACCCAGCGCCGCAATAAACATACCTGCTTTATAACTCTCTGCGAGTTGTAATGTTTGTTTTCGAGCGTCAATTTGGCACCCCAGATGGGACCCCCTCTGTCCGGCTGCGGGACCTGCTGAGGACGGGAGTCCTCTGGGCGCCCCCGAGATTTCTCGGAAGGACTCCCCAACTCATCCAGATCACCGCGGGGACAGACAAGGACCATCTCCTGCGGACCAGGTATGTTTTAGGGTTTCATGGGGGGGACCTGTAAGTCGTGAGGAGACGTCCTACGCGTGGTAAAGAGTCGGTGTACTCGCCCCGGGGTATGCTCAAGCTTGGGCTAATGGTGTGGGATCCCTGGGTTTTGGGTTAGTGTGTGGAATTGTAATATTGTTGATTATTTAGTGTATTTGTCATAAGATATCCCTACCGTGTTATTGTCTGTAATTGTTGTATGAGTGATTGAGACGCGGCACTGCTGCAGAGCGAGTGTGAAGTTCCGGTCCGCGGTTCCGTGTTCTCCGCGAGGAGAGCGGCCGGAGACGAACGAAGCGTACAGACGAACAACTGTACAGAAGCATTGTGTGAATCTAATAATGAGAATATTAAGTGGCAGTGTCTTGGACATTCGGATAACTTTTGTGATCCTATTTTTGTCTTAAAGTGCTTTGCTTGTAATACAGAGGTTTGGGTAGATCGGGAGGACGATTTTTGGTGTCCACAGTGTGGTAGCTGGACTGAGTGGGAAAAGATCGAGCGGGCGGGAGAGTTGCAACAAATAATCTGTGGAGACATAGCCTACCCCTGGAGATAAAGGTAGCAACAGCGGCAGCGGGGGGGTAACACCTAAGTGACACACGGAGATCAGGATCGCCTCTGAACTAAGGGGGTAAGGGAACATAAAAAGGGCAAAAATCAAGGAAGTGAGATACTGAAAAGTAGTACCCTAGGGTGTATTTTAGCACACTGGAAGGAGATCGGGGGCTCACCAGGTGGCAGCGTGGACAAGAAAACCTTAATTAAATATTGTAATCAAAGGTGGCCCCTTTACAAATTAGATGATCAGGAGAAATGGCCCTGAACGGGACTCTCAATTACAATACTATACTACAATTAATGCTGTTCCTTAGAAAGGAAGGAAAGTGGGATGAAGTCACATATGCGGATATGTTTTTCACCCTTTGGAACCACCCAGAGTACCAACGGGACTGCGGGCTATTACCTCCAGAAGACCCGATGGTACTAGCCTTAGAGAAAGAAAGACGAGGAGAAATGAAAGGTACTATAAAAAGATGTTGTTCAGCCTGTAGCATAGGGCAGAGATGCACAAAGCCTGAAAAGATTCGGGATCTTAAAGAAGACTATTTTCTTGACACTTACTTACCACCGGTTAGGGGAATAGAAGACCGTTGGGAGGGGGTAAGGGTTCCTCAAGAAGATAGAGAAACTGAAGCTGATTCCAAAACTGAATCCAAAACCCCACCTGACAGCCCTGTATCGTCCCGTACTCGGAAAAGGACAGAGCAAGCAGCGATTCAAGCACCCTTAAGGGAAGCCATGGGTCCGGACGGACTAGCCGTAATGATAAAAGTCCCTTTTTCCTCATTTGATTTAGAAACCTGGAAAAGTGTGGCAAAGAATTATCGGAATGATCCCGTAGGGGTTACTAGACATTTTCAGTTTCTGGTAAAGCAGCACAATCCTGACTGGAGTGATATCCAGTTATTATTAAATCACCTAACAGAAACTGAGAAACAACTGGTTTTAAAAACTGCTCACAATATAGCCACGGACCAACTGAAAGATTCAGGAAGGTACATTAAAGAACACTTCCCTTTGCACAACCCTCACTGGAACCCAAACAGGAGCATTCACTCAGAGGCGCTAGAAACTTACAGAGATGGGATTATAACAGGGATGGAGAGGACTATCCCGAAAGCCATTAACTGGTCAATGCTGTATGCTGTAAGACGAGGGCCGAAGGAGAGTCCCTCGGAGTTTCTAGATAAATTACGAGATGCAATGAGACGCTACACCCCCTCGGACCCTGGATCAGAGATAGGAATCCAGCAGTTAGTGTCTCTCTTTTTAGGGCAGTCTGCCAACGATATCCGGAGGAAGCTGCAAAAACTGAGAACAACCGACAGCAGAAATCTAGAGACTCTGTTAGATGAGGCATGGAGAGTGTTTAACAACCGGGAGGAGGAGGATAAAAAAAGGGACAGACTGGCACTGGTGGTAGCAATACATGCAAGGGGGGAAACGAAAGCAGGGAATTTTTAGGAAACCATTAGAAAGAGATCAATGTGCATGGTGTAAGCAGAGAGGGCACTGGAAGAATGGGTCCCCAAAAAGACGAAAAGAAAAAATTCAGGCCCATTATAAAGAAGATTGACGGGGACCGGGGGAATCTACCCTAGCGGATCCACTGGTTACCCTAAGGCTAGGGAAAAAGCAACAAGAATAGAATTTTTGGTGGCTACAGGAGAAACGTATTCTGTTTTAAATCAAGCTCTGACCCCTATCTATACTGATTTTATAACAGTAACAGGAGCCACTGGCCGGAGCGAAAAGGCATATTTTCTCAAACCTCTTAAGTTCAAATTGGGAAAAAAATTGGGGATACACAAATTTTTATATCTGCCAAATTCGCCGAGACCCCTGTTAGGGCGAGATTTATTAGAGCAATTGGGAGCAGAAATTAAATTCAAAAAAGGGAAAATGGAACTCCGGATAAGAGAAGATCAACTAATTGAAATACTAAGTTTGGCCCTAATAGGAACTCCCATTTCTACAGGGGTGCCTGAGGAGATTAAAGCCCAAATTTATCCGGGGGTCTGGGCCTCGGGAGTGCCGGGGAGAGCAAAAAATGCTTCCCCAATAGTGATAAAGCCTCAACAAGGAGCACGACCGGTGAGAGTTAAACAGTATCCCCTTAGAATAGAGGACAGGGAGGGGATCCGACCAACTATAGATCGGTTTATTGAGTATGGGCTGCTGAAAGAATGTGAATCAGAGTAAAACACTCCAATATTACCTGTTAAGAAGCCGGATGGTAGCTATCGCATAGTGCAGGACCTCAGAGCTATCAACATAATTGTTGAGGATTTGCAAATCCATACACTCGTCTAACTAAACTGGTACCTGAATTGGCATGGTTTACCGTTTTGAACCTAAAGGATGCCTTTTTCTGCGTGCCTTTGAGCCCAGAGAGCCAGCTTTTATTTGCATTCGAATGGGAAAACCCAGAATCTGGGAGGAAAACACAGCTTACATGGACTGTGCTACCGCAGGGCTTCAAATATAGCTCGACACTTTTTGGAAATCAGCTAGCTAAAGACTTGGAACAGTGGAAACGCCCGCTTGGGTCAGGAGTGGTTTTGCAGTATGTGGACGATATATTACTCGCCCCTGACACCAGAGAAACATGCATAAAATGGACTGTGAGCCTGTTAAATTTTCTTGGACTTAATGGCTATACAGTTTCTTCACAGAAAGCACAGATAGCCCAGCAGCAAGTGACCTATCTGGGATATGAAATAACCGCAGGCCAACGGACTGCCAACGGCCAACGGCAAGGAGAGGAAAGAGGTCATCTGCCAGACACCTCGACCACAGACGCCTAAGGAACTTCGAACCTTCCTAGGAATGACAGGATTGTGTCGTCTCTGGATATATAACTACGGACTTTTGGTAAAGCCTCTATACGAGTTATTAAAATCTGACTCAAAGAATATTATATGGAATAGGGAGGCAGACAAAGCCTTCCATCAATTAAAAAAGAGGTTAATGGAAGCACCTGGCCTGGGATTACCTGACACTACTAAACCTTTCTGGTTGTTTTCCTATGAAAAGCAAGGAATGGCCTTAGGAGTCCTAGCCCAGAATTTGGGACCCGATCGAAGGGCGGTGGCATACTTCTCCAAAAACAGCTTGACGAAGTAAGTAAAGGGTGGCCTAGCTGTCTCCGAGCGGTGGCAGCAGTGGTAATAAACATCCAAGAGGCCCGTAAGTTCACCCTAGGCCAGAAAATCACAGTTATGGTATCACATACAGTCTCAGCAGTACTGGAAGTAAAAGGGGGGCATTGGCTTTCACCTCAGAGGTTTCTTAAGTACCAGGCTATCCTGATAGAGCAAGATGATGTAGAAATGACGGTAACTAATATTGTCAATCCAGCCGCTTTCCTCAGCGGAACCGAAGGAGACTCAGTGACCCACGACTGCTTGGAAACAATCGAGGCGGTGTACTCCAGCCGACCAGACCTGAAAGAAGAACCATTGGAGGATGCAGAGGATTCCTGGTTCACCGACGGGAGCGGCTTCATTCAACAGGGGATACGCAAAGCTGGCTATGCGGTAACCACCACAGAGAAGGTAATAGAATCCAAGGCCCTGGCCCCAAAGACATCAGCCCAAAAGGCTGAGATTATAGCACTAACCCGAGCCCTGGAATTGGCCAAAGGAAAACGGATAAATATCTGGACAGACTCTAAATATGTTTTTGGGGTGGTGCATGCTCACGGGGCGGTCTGGAGAGGAAGAGGACTCTTATCTACACAAGGGAAGCACATCAAACATGCTGAAGAAATTCTCAAACTCTTAGATGCAGTATTACTGCCTGCCAAAGTGACTTAATGGCTATAAAGTTTCTTCACAGAAAGCACAGATAGCACAGCAACAGGTGACCTTTTTCGTTATTATGGGCAGTGGTCATGGCAGAACATAGAAAATCCATTGGGGAACAGAGGCACTTTACAGATACCTGAACAGGCTAATATGTGCTCGAAATCTATATGCCACTGTCAAACAAGTCACTCAGCAGTGTGAGGTGTGTCTACAGAACAACCCTAAGACAGGCCCCAGAGTCCAATTTGGCCAGATAGGGAAGGGAAACTATCCGGGACAACAATGGCAAATTGATTTTTCAGAACTTCCAAGAAAAGGGGGTTTCGATACCTATTGGTGTTAACTGATACCTTTTCAGGATGGCCAGAGGCATTTCCCTGTCGAACCAACAAAACAAGAGAAGTGGTCAAAGCATTGTTGCATGAAATTTTACCAAGGTTCGGGGTTCCCGCAGTAATTTCCTCGGACCGAGGATCTCATTTCACTGCAAGGGTTGTTTCGAAAGTAAGCAGACTATTGGGTATAGACTGGCAACTTCACACCCCATACAACCCACGATCGAGTGGTCAAGTAGAAAAGATGAATCACTTGATCAAAACGCAAATTGTGAAACTAGGCCAGGAAGCTAACTTGGCCTGGCCTCAATCACTACCCTTAGCCCTTCTCAGGATAAGAACAAAACCCAGAACCGAAGAAGGTTTGAGCCCCTTTGAAATACTGTATGGGAGACCATATAGTGTACAAGACGGAATATCCACAGAGCTGGGGAATGAAATACTAACAGATTACCTGATAAATTTACAAAAACAGCTCCGAGAGGTAGAAAAAATGGTTCTGGGAACAAGAGCTCGTGGGCTGGATGGACCAGTACACGAGATCGAACCTGGGGACTACGTAAGTCTTTCACAGATTCACCACTGAAGCCAAAGGGGGAAGGTCCCTTCCAGGTACTGCTGACCACTCACACGGCCATAAAGATCAAGGAAAAAGCCACTTGGATCCATTGGACTCACGTCAAGAGGGCTCCAGAACCCCAATGGACATCAACACAGACCGGACCCCTGAAACTTCTCCTCCAACGAAAAGATGGACATTAATGACTTTAATAGTCATCAACATGCCAGGACTTTGTGTTTCAGGGGGAGGGACACGGGGTGTGAAAACATATTCACGAAATCTGGAAACACTGGTAAGGGCTACTAATCTGTCAGACTGTTGGGTATGTACTACCCTACCCAAAGGAGAAATGAAATTGCCTCTATGTGGGGTGGCAGCAAGCAATTGGAACAATGCTAACGGAACCTGGCCTAAATGTTGGGCAAAAGGGGGGGATGAGTCGAATGGGTATTGTGAGTACGATAATAATATCTACACCTTAGGACCCAGATTTGATCTACAACTGTTGAAAGAAGAGTTTGTGGTATTAATTAGCAATAACAGTTGTGCATGGGAACACGGGGAATATAGACACAGTGGGCCGGTGAATAAGACAACAACTTGGGGATGGAGCAAGTACTGGATTAATAAGACAACTGTTGATGTGGGAAGTTGGGATCTAACAGGGATAAGGGTAACATATATTGACTTTTGCGACAAAACACAACTAGTTGCATATAAAAGTAGTGGTATTTCCGAAGGAGAAGGATATTCCTGGGAGTATGGACGGTACCAGGCGGGGAAATTTTTAGGTGCGAATTTGATGGCAACTATTGGACCCTGTAAGTTACCTAAAGGGTATTGGTTGTTGTGTGGAGATGGATATAGTAGAAAACAGCTGCCCGGAGGATGGAAGGGAACTTGCACGATAGGCTATCTAACTAGCCAGGATACGGTGTTTAATCAGTCTGAAATCCCCTCAGGAATGCTGGGAACACCTTGGAGGAGAATTCGGGGAGTGGAAAACCCTCTAGTGACGAGGGGAACAAGGTTCCACAGCTTTGTAAGATGGTTTATACCGTTCCTGGGCGTCAGTGAATTGGAAAAGGCAATTGTGAACATATCGGCCACTATAGAAGTGCTTGAGAAATCTACAATCGATGCTATACAAGCACTTCAACAAGAAGTCCAGTCATTAGCAAATGTGGTGGGACAAAACAGAATGGCATTAGACTTATTAACCTGGAAAGAAGGCTTATGTGCCTCATAATGTGATTAATCAAAGCTGTTGTTCATATGTAAACCAGAATGGGTAAGTTTAAAAAATCTCATAGCTAAAACTCAGATTTTGCATTTGACTGCGCAAGATGACACCACATTAGGGTTTTCTGACCTTTGGGAAAAGTTAACCTCGTGGTTACCTAACTTTGCTTGGATTAAGCGACTGTTTATCCTTCTAATAGCAATACTTATGTTAGGAATTTAGTGTGTGCATTAATTAGATGTCTTATGTGTTGTACCAGGGGGGCCAAAGACAAATATAATCAATGGAAGAAGCATCAGCTCCGTGAACGAGTGGAATCTGGGAAGTATTTTAGAAATCAGATGGGGAGAGAGAATATGTTATAGGTGATTGTAAAAGAATTTACAAAGTTAAAAGAAAAGGGGGGACTTGATTCAGAAAACGAACGGTTACAGTTTGTTAGTGCAGATGTAATAAAGCCTGGGAAAGAACAAAAGCTCGGAGTCAAAGCATTCCAAGATAAAGAAATGGCCTTGTGTATAAGATAGCGGGAGCAGCTGCATGCTAAGGAGGTGCTGAGGAGGAACCTAACTGTCTGGGAAAGGTGTCCATCTGGTCAGGACAGGGGAGGAGATTTTTGATAATGAGTTCTTGGAAATAATTAGAATAGTAACGCCTTTAATTTTAATAACCTGCCCACCATAATGAATATGTATGCTTTTCACCATAAATGGACGCTTGCTTCACAAACCGGTGTACAAGTTTGGCGGAGAAATCCCCCTTGCACCCAGCGCCGCAATAAACATACCTGCTTTATAACTCTCTGCGAGTTGTAATGTTTGTTTCCGCGCGTCACCTTCACCACGGTGCTCGGGGTGCCGCCGGGAGATCAGCCGCGCTCGCAGCGGTACCACCGCGCGCCTCCGAGTGCCGCTGAGCGCTCTCCCGATATCGCCGCTCCGTCACCCCGCTTTTCTAGGTGCCGCCGGGCGCTCTGCCGAGCTCGCCGCACTACAACCGTGCGCCTCCGAGTGCCGCCGAGCGCTCTCACGGTATCGCCACTCGTTGACCCTGCGCTTCGGGTTGCAGCCAGGCGCTCTCCCGAGGTCGACGCGCTGCCACCCAGCGCCGGCGAGTGCCACCGGGAACCCTACAGACTCTTCAGGGCCCTAGGGAACACCACAGGCCCCTACGGAACCGTACGAGACTCTACAGGCCGCTAGGGAACACCACAGGCCCCTACGGAACCCTACACAACACTCTGGAAACTTATGGAACCCTACAAGCTCCTACCAACCCCTGCGGGCACTTACACAACCCTACAGGTCCCTACGGCAATCTACGGGACTCTATGGGCCCCTAGGGAACCCTACAGATTTCGACGGAACCCTACGAGCCCCTCTGGAACCCTACAGAGTCCCGAGCTCTGGAACCATTGTTCGAGCTCGCCGTTGTACCAGCGTGCGCCTCTGCGTGTTGCTGCGCGTCCTCCCGACCACGCCGATTCATCACCCCGCTCTTCAGGGTGATGCGGGGCTCTCCCGAGCTCGCCGCGCTACTACCGTGCTCCTCCAGGTGTCGCAGTGCGCCTTCCGACCGCTCCGTATATACACCCCGCTCGGCAGGGTGCCTCCGGGCGCTCTGCCGAGCTTGCTGCGCTACCGCTCTGCGCCTCCGGGTGTCGCTGCGCATCCTCCCAACCCCGACGCACCCTCATCCCACCCCTCCGGGTGCCGTCGGGCGCCAACTCGATCCCGCCGAGCCTTAACCCACCCCTCGGGATGGTGACGGGCGCACGTCCCACCTGCCCGAGCCGCTCCCCCCGCCCTTCGGGGTGCCGACGAGTCCTCGTCCGACTCACCCGTGCCCTCAGCGCGCTCTTCGGGGTGCCGCCGATCACTGTCCGAGCTCACCGCGCTACCACCCTGCGCCTCCGGCTGTCGCTCCGCCTCCTCCCGACCACGCCGATCCTTCACCCCGCTCTTCGGGGTGCTGCGGGGCTCTTCCGAGCTCGCCGCGCTACCACCGTGAGCTTCCGGGTGCCGCTGTACGTCCGGTCGACCCGACGCACGCTCATCCCGCTCCTCGGGGTGCCGCCGGACGCTCTCCCGAGCTCTTCGCGCTCCACCCTGCGCATGTGAGTGCCACTGGGTGCTCTCGGGATCTCGCCGCAGTACCACCGTGCGCCTCCGAGTGCCGCCGAGCGCTCTCCCGGTATCGCCACTCGTTGACCCCGCACGTCGGGGTGCCGCCAGGGGCTCTCCCGATATCGCCGCTCCTTCACCACAGTGCTCGGGGTGCCGCCGGGCGCTCTCCCGAGCTTGCCGCACTACCACCGTGCGCCTCCAGGTGCCGCTGTGCGTCCGGTCGACCCTACGCACGCACGCTCATCCCTCTCCTCGGGGTGCTGCCGGGCGCTCTGCCGAGCTCTCCGCGCTACCACCGTGCGCTGACAAGTGCCAGCGGGCACTCTCGGGATCTCGCCGCTGTACCACAGCGCGCCTCCGAGTGCCGCTGAGCGCTCTCCCGATATCGCCGCTCCTTTGATTCAGAAAACGAACGGTTACAGTTTGTTAGTGCAGTTGTATTACAGTCTGGGAAAGAACAAAAGCTCGGGGCCCCAGAATTCCAAGATAAAGAAATGGCTTTGTGTATAAGATAGCGGGAGCAGCTGCATGCTAAGGAGGTGCTGAGGAGGAACCTAACTGTCTGGGAAAGGTGTCCATCTGGTCAGGACAGGGGAGGAGATTTTTGATAATGAGTTCTTGGAAATAATTAGAATAGTAACGCCTTTAATTTTAATAACCTGCCCACCATCATGAATATGTATGCTTTTCACCATAAATGGACGCTTGCTTCACAAACCGGTGTACAAGTTTGGCGGAGAAATCCCCCTTGCACCCAGCGCCGCAATAAACATACCTGCTTTATAACTCTCTGCGAGTTGTAATGTTTGTTTTCGAGCGTCAATTTGGCACCCCAGATGGGACCCCCTCTGTCCGGCTGCGGGACCTGCTGAGGACGGGAGTCCTCTGGGCGCCCCCGAGATTTCTCGGAAGGACTCCCCAACTCATCCAGATCACCGCGGGGACAGACAAGGACCATCTCCTGCGGACCAGGTATGTTTTAGGGTTTCATGGGGGGGACCTGTAAGTCGTGAGGAGACGTCCTACGCGTGGTAAAGAGTCGGTGTACTCGCCCCGGGGTATGCTCAAGCTTGGGCTAATGGTGTGGGATCCCTGGGTTTTGGGTTAGTGTGTGGAATTGTAATATTGTTGATTATTTAGTGTATTTGTCATAAGATATCCCTACCGTGTTATTGTCTGTAATTGTTGTATGAGTGATTGAGACGCGGCACTGCTGCAGAGCGAGTGTGAAGTTCCGGTCCGCGGTTCCGTGTTCTCCGCGAGGAGAGCGGCCGGAGACGAACGAAGCGTACAGACGAACAACTGTACAGAAGCATTGTGTGAATCTAATAATGAGAATATTAAGTGGCAGTGTCTTGGACATTCGGATAACTTTTGTGATCCTATTTTTGTCTTAAAGTGCTTTGCTTGTAATACAGAGGTTTGGGTAGATCGGGAGGACGATTTTTGGTGTCCACAGTGTGGTAGCTGGACTGAGTGGGAAAAGATCGAGCGGGCGGGAGAGTTGCAACAAATAATCTGTGGAGACATAGCCTACCCCTGGAGATAAAGGTAGCAACAGCGGCAGCGGGGGGGTAACACCTAAGTGACACACGGAGATCAGGATCGCCTCTGAACTAAGGGGGTAAGGGAACATAAAAAGGGCAAAAATCAAGGAAGTGAGATACTGAAAAGTAGTACCCTAGGGTGTATTTTAGCACACTGGAAGGAGATCGGGGGCTCACCAGGTGGCAGCGTGGACAAGAAAACCTTAATTAAATATTGTAATCAAAGGTGGCCCCTTTACAAATTAGATGATCAGGAGAAATGGCCCTGAACGGGACTCTCAATTACAATACTATACTACAATTAATGCTGTTCCTTAGAAAGGAAGGAAAGTGGGATGAAGTCACATATGCGGATATGTTTTTCACCCTTTGGAACCACCCAGAGTACCAACGGGACTGCGGGCTATTACCTCCAGAAGACCCGATGGTACTAGCCTTAGAGAAAGAAAGACGAGGAGAAATGAAAGGTACTATAAAAAGATGTTGTTCAGCCTGTAGCATAGGGCAGAGATGCACAAAGCCTGAAAAGATTCGGGATCTTAAAGAAGACTATTTTCTTGACACTTACTTACCACCGGTTAGGGGAATAGAAGACCGTTGGGAGGGGGTAAGGGTTCCTCAAGAAGATAGAGAAACTGAAGCTGATTCCAAAACTGAATCCAAAACCCCACCTGACAGCCCTGTATCGTCCCGTACTCGGAAAAGGACAGAGCAAGCAGCGATTCAAGCACCCTTAAGGGAAGCCATGGGTCCGGACGGACTAGCCGTAATGATAAAAGTCCCTTTTTCCTCATTTGATTTAGAAACCTGGAAAAGTGTGGCAAAGAATTAATCGGAATGATCCCGTAGGGGTTACTAGACATTTTCAGTTTCTGGTAAAGCAGCACAATCCTGACTGGAGTGATATCCAGTTATTATTAAATCACCTAACAGAAACTGAGAAACAACTGGTTTTAAAAACTGCTCACAATATAGCCACGGACCAACTGAAAGATTCAGGAAGGTACATTAAAGAACACTTCCCTTTGCACAACCCTCACTGGAACCCAAACAGGAGCATTCACTCAGAGGCGCTAGAAACTTACAGAGATGGGATTATAACAGGGATGGAGAGGACTATCCCGAAAGCCATTAACTGGTCAATGCTGTATGCTGTAAGACGAGGGCCGAAGGAGAGTCCCTCGGAGTTTCTAGATAAATTACGAGATGCAATGAGACGCTACAGCCCCTCGGACCCTGGATCAGAGATAGGAATCCAGCAGTTAGTGTCTCTCTTTTTAGGGCAGTCTGCCAACGATATCCGGAGGAAGCTGCAAAAACTGAGAACAACCGACAGCAGAAATCTAGAGACTCTGTTAGATGAGGCATGGAGAGTGTTTAACAACCGGGAGGAGGAGGATAAAAAAAGGGACAGACTGGCACTGGTGGTAGCAATACATGCAAGGGGGGAAACGAAAGCAGGGAATTTTTAGGAAACCATTAGAAAGAGATCAATGTGCATGGTGTAAGCAGAGAGGGCACTGGAAGAATGGGTCCCCAAAAAGACGAAAAGAAAAAATTCAGGCCCATTATAAAGAAGATTGACGGGGACCGGGGGAATCTACCCTAGCGGATCCACTGGTTACCCTAAGGCTAGGGAAAAAGCAACAAGAATAGAATTTTTGGTGGCTACAGGAGAAACGTATTCTGTTTTAAATCAAGCTCTGACCCCTATCTATACTGATTTTATAACAGTAACAGGAGCCACTGGCCGGAGCGAAAAGGCATATTTTCTCAAACCTCTTAAGTTCAAATTGGGAAAAAAATTGGGGATACACAAATTTTTATATCTGCCAAATTCGCCGAGACCCCTGTTAGGGCGAGATTTATTAGAGCAATTGGGAGCAGAAATTAAATTCAAAAAAGGGAAAATGGAACTCCGGATAAGAGAAGATCAACTAATTGAAATACTAAGTTTGGCCCTAATAGGAACTCCCATTTCTACAGGGGTGCCTGAGGAGATTAAAGCCCAAATTTATCCGGGGGTCTGGGCCTCGGGAGTGCCGGGGAGAGCAAAAAATGCTTCCCCAATAGTGATAAAGCCTCAACAAGGAGCACGACCGGTGAGAGTTAAACAGTATCCCCTTAGAATAGAGGACAGGGAGGGGATCCGACCAACTATAGATCGGTTTATTGAGTATGGGCTGCTGAAAGAATGTGAATCAGAGTAAAACACTCCAATATTACCTGTTAAGAAGCCGGATGGTAGCTATCGCATAGTGCAGGACCTCAGAGCTATCAACATAATTGTTGAGGATTTGCAAATCCATACACTCGTCTAACTAAACTGGTACCTGAATTGGCATGGTTTACCGTTTTGAACCTAAAGGATGCCTTTTTCTGCGTGCCTTTGAGCCCAGAGAGCCAGCTTTTATTTGCATTCGAATGGGAAAACCCAGAATCTGGGAGGAAAACACAGCTTACATGGACTGTGCTACCGCAGGGCTTCAAATATAGCTCGACACTTTTTGGAAATCAGCTAGCTAAAGACTTGGAACAGTGGAAACGCCCGCTTGGGTCAGGAGTGGTTTTGCAGTATGTGGACGATATATTACTCGCCCCTGACACCAGAGAAACATGCATAAAATGGACTGTGAGCCTGTTAAATTTTCTTGGACTTAATGGCTATACAGTTTCTTCACAGAAAGCACAGATAGCCCAGCAGCAAGTGACCTATCTGGGATATGAAATAACCGCAGGCCAACGGACTGCCAACGGCCAACGGCAAGGAGAGGAAAGAGGTCATCTGCCAGACACCTCGACCACAGACGCCTAAGGAACTTCGAACCTTCCTAGGAATGACAGGATTGTGTCGTCTCTGGATATATAACTACGGACTTTTGGTAAAGCCTCTATACGAGTTATTAAAATCTGACTCAAAGAATATTATATGGAATAGGGAGGCAGACAAAGCCTTCCATCAATTAAAAAAGAGGTTAATGGAAGCACCTGGCCTGGGATTACCTGACACTACTAAACCTTTCTGGTTGTTTTCCTATGAAAAGCAAGGAATGGCCTTAGGAGTCCTAGCCCAGAATTTGGGACCCGATCGAAGGGCGGTGGCATACTTCTCCAAAAACAGCTTGACGAAGTAAGTAAAGGGTGGCCTAGCTGTCTCCGAGCGGTGGCAGCAGTGGTAATAAACATCCAAGAGGCCCGTAAGTTCACCCTAGGCCAGAAAATCACAGTTATGGTATCACATACAGTCTCAGCAGTACTGGAAGTAAAAGGGGGGCATTGGCTTTCACCTCAGAGGTTTCTTAAGTACCAGGCTATCCTGATAGAGCAAGATGATGTAGAAATGACGGTAACTAATATTGTCAATCCAGCCGCTTTCCTCAGCGGAACCGAAGGAGACTCAGTGACCCACGACTGCTTGGAAACAATCGAGGCGGTGTACTCCAGCCGACCAGACCTGAAAGAAGAACCATTGGAGGATGCAGAGGATTCCTGGTTCACCGACGGGAGCGGCTTCATTCAACAGGGGATACGCAAAGCTGGCTATGCGGTAACCACCACAGAGAAGGTAATAGAATCCAAGGCCCTGGCCCCAAAGACATCAGCCCAAAAGGCTGAGATTATAGCACTAACCCGAGCCCTGGAATTGGCCAAAGGAAAACGGATAAATATCTGGACAGACTCTAAATATGTTTTTGGGGTGGTGCATGCTCACGGGGCGGTCTGGAGAGGAAGAGGACTCTTATCTACACAAGGGAAGCACATCAAACATGCTGAAGAAATTCTCAAACTCTTAGATGCAGTATTACTGCCTGCCAAAGTGACTTAATGGCTATAAAGTTTCTTCACAGAAAGCACAGATAGCACAGCAACAGGTGACCTTTTTCGTTATTATGGGCAGTGGTCATGGCAGAACATAGAAAATCCATTGGGGAACAGAGGCACTTTACAGATACCTGAACAGGCTAATATGTGCTCGAAATCTATATGCCACTGTCAAACAAGTCACTCAGCAGTGTGAGGTGTGTCTACAGAACAACCCTAAGACAGGCCCCAGAGTCCAATTTGGCCAGATAGGGAAGGGAAACTATCCGGGACAACAATGGCAAATTGATTTTTCAGAACTTCCAAGAAAAGGGGGTTTCGATACCTATTGGTGTTAACTGATACCTTTTCAGGATGGCCAGAGGCATTTCCCTGTCGAACCAACAAAACAAGAGAAGTGGTCAAAGCATTGTTGCATGAAATTTTACCAAGGTTCGGGGTTCCCGCAGTAATTTCCTCGGACCGAGGATCTCATTTCACTGCAAGGGTTGTTTCGAAAGTAAGCAGACTATTGGGTATAGACTGGCAACTTCACACCCCATACAACCCACGATCGAGTGGTCAAGTAGAAAAGATGAATCACTTGATCAAAACGCAAATTGTGAAACTAGGCCAGGAAGCTAACTTGGCCTGGCCTCAATCACTACCCTTAGCCCTTCTCAGGATAAGAACAAAACCCAGAACCGAAGAAGGTTTGAGCCCCTTTGAAATACTGTATGGGAGACCATATAGTGTACAAGACGGAATATCCACAGAGCTGGGGAATGAAATACTAACAGATTACCTGATAAATTTACAAAAACAGCTCCGAGAGGTAGAAAAAATGGTTCTGGGAACAAGAGCTCGTGGGCTGGATGGACCAGTACACGAGATCGAACCTGGGGACTACGTAAGTCTTTCACAGATTCACCACTGAAGCCAAAGGGGGAAGGTCCCTTCCAGGTACTGCTGACCACTCACACGGCCATAAAGATCAAGGAAAAAGCCACTTGGATCCATTGGACTCACGTCAAGAGGGCTCCAGAACCCCAATGGACATCAACACAGACCGGACCCCTGAAACTTCTCCTCCAACGAAAAGATGGACATTAATGACTTTAATAGTCATCAACATGCCAGGACTTTGTGTTTCAGGGGGAGGGACACGGGGTGTGAAAACATATTCACGAAATCTGGAAACACTGGTAAGGGCTACTAATCTGTCAGACTGTTGGGTATGTACTACCCTACCCAAAGGAGAAATGAAATTGCCTCTATGTGGGGTGGCAGCAAGCAATTGGAACAATGCTAACGGAACCTGGCCTAAATGTTGGGCAAAAGGGGGGGATGAGTCGAATGGGTATTGTGAGTACGATGATAATATCTACACCTTAGGACCCAGATTTGATCTACAACTGTTGAAAGAAGAGTTTGTGGTATTAATTAGCAATAACAGTTGTGCATGGGAACACGGGGAATATAGACACAGTGGGCCGGTGAATAAGACAACAACTTGGGGATGGAGCAAGTACTGGATTAATAAGACAACTGTTGATGTGGGAAGTTGGGATCTAACAGGGATAAGGGTAACATATATTGACTTTTGCGACAAAACACAACTAGTTGCATATAAAAGTAGTGGTATTTCCGAAGGAGAAGGATATTCCTGGGAGTATGGACGGTACCAGGCGGGGAAATTTTTAGGTGCGAATTTGATGGCAACTATTGGACCCTGTAAGTTACCTAAAGGGTATTGGTTGTTGTGTGGAGATGGATATAGTAGAAAACAGCTGCCCGGAGGATGGAAGGGAACTTGCACGATAGGCTATCTAACTAGCCAGGATACGGTGTTTAATCAGTCTGAAATCCCCTCAGGAATGCTGGGAACACCTTGGAGGAGAATTCGGGGAGTGGAAAACCCTCTAGTGACGAGGGGAACAAGGTTCCACAGCTTTGTAAGATGGTTTATACCGTTCCTGGGCGTCAGTGAATTGGAAAAGGCAATTGTGAACATATCGGCCACTATAGAAGTGCTTGAGAAATCTACAATCGATGCTATACAAGCACTTCAACAAGAAGTCCAGTCATTAGCAAATGTGGTGGGACAAAACAGAATGGCATTAGACTTATTAACCTGGAAAGAAGGCTTATGTGCCTCATAATGTGATTAATCAAAGCTGTTGTTCATATGTAAACCAGAATGGGTAAGTTTAAAAAATCTCATAGCTAAAACTCAGATTTTGCATTTGACTGCGCAAGATGACACCACATTAGGGTTTTCTGACCTTTGGGAAAAGTTAACCTCGTGGTTACCTAACTTTGCTTGGATTAAGCGACTGTTTATCCTTCTAATAGCAATACTTATGTTAGGAATTTAGTGTGTGCATTAATTAGATGTCTTATGTGTTGTACCAGGGGGGCCAAAGACAAATATAATCAATGGAAGAAGCATCAGCTCCGTGAACGAGTGGAATCTGGGAAGTATTTTAGAAATCAGATGGGGAGAGAGAATATGTTATAGGTGATTGTAAAAGAATTTACAAAGTTAAAAGAAAAGGGGGGACTTGATTCAGAAAACGAACGGTTACAGTTTGTTAGTGCAGATCTAATAAAGCCTGGGAAAGAACAAAAGCTCGGAGTCAAAGCATTCCAAGATAAAGAAATGGCCTTGTGTATAAGATAGCGGGAGCAGCTGCATGCTAAGGAGGTGCTGAGGAGGAACCTAACTGTCTGGGAAAGGTGTCCATCTGGTCAGGACAGGGGAGGAGATTTTTGATAATGAGTTCTTGGAAATAATTAGAATAGTAACGCCTTTAATTTTAATAACCTGCCCACCATCATGAATATGTATGCTTTTCACCATAAATGGACGCTTGCTTCACAAACCGGTGTACAAGTTTGGCGGAGAAATCCCCCTTGCACCCAGCGCTGCAATAAACATACCTGCTTTATAACTCTCTGCGAGTTGTAATGTTTGTTTCCGCGCGTCACCTTCACCACGGTGCTCGGGGTGCCGCCGGGAGATCAGCCGCGCTCGCAGCGGTACCACCGCGCGCCTCCGAGTGCCGCTGAGCGCTCTCCCGATATCGCCGCTCCGTCACCCCGCTTTTCTAGGTGCCGCCGGGCGCTCTGCCGAGCTCGCCGCACTACAACCGTGCGCCTCCGAGTGCCGCCGAGCGCTCTCACGGTATTGCCACTCGTTGACCCTGCGCTTCGGGTTGCAGCCAGGCGCTCTCCCGAGGTCGACGCGCTGCCACCCAGCGCCGGCGAGTGCCACCGGGAACCCTACAGACTCTTCAGGGCCCTAGGGAACACCACAGGCCCCTACGGAACCGTACGAGACTCTACAGGCCGCTAGGGAACACCACAGGCCCCTACGGAACCCTACACAACACTCTGGAAACTTATGGAACCCTACAAGCTCCTACCAACCCCTGCGGGCACTTACACAACCCTACAGGTCCCTACGGCAATCTACGGGACTCTATGGGCCCCTAGGGAACCCTACAGATTTCGACGGAACCCTACGAGCCCCTCTGGAACCCTACAGAGTCCCGAGCTCTGGAACCATTGTTCGAGCTCGCCGTTGTACCAGCGTGCGCCTCTGCGTGTTGCTGCGCGTCCTCCCGACCACGCCGATTCATCACCCCGCTCTTCAGGGTGATGCGGGGCTCTCCCGAGCTCGCCGCGCTACTACCGTGCTCCTCCAGGTGTCGCAGTGCGCCTTCCGACCGCTCCGTATATACACCCCGCTCGGCAGGGTGCCTCCGGGCGCTCTGCCGAGCTTGCTGCGCTACCGCTCTGCGCCTCCGGGTGTCGCTGCGCATCCTCCCAACCCCGACGCACCCTCATCCCACCCCTCCGGGTGCCGTCGGGCGCCAACTCGATCCCGCCGAGCCTTAACCCACCCCTCGGGATGGTGACGGGCGCACGTCCCACCTGCCCGAGCCGCTCCCCCCGCCCTTCGGGGTGCCGACGAGTCCTCGTCCGACTCACCCGTGCCCTCAGCGCGCTCTTCGGGGTGCCGCCGATCACTGTCCGAGCTCACCGCGCTACCACCCTGCGCCTCCGGCTGTCGCTCCGCCTCCTCCCGACCACGCCGATCCTTCACCCCGCTCTTCGGGGTGCTGCGGGGCTCTTCCGAGCTCGCCGCGCTACCACCGTGAGCTTCCGGGTGCCGCTGTACGTCCGGTCGACCCGACGCACGCTCATCCCGCTCCTCGGGGTGCCGCCGGACGCTCTCCCGAGCTCTTCGCGCTCCACCCTGCGCATGTGAGTGCCACTGGGTGCTCTCGGGATCTCGCCGCAGTACCACCGTGCGCCTCCGAGTGCCGCCGAGCGCTCTCCCGGTATCGCCACTCGTTGACCCCGCACGTCGGGGTGCCGCCAGGGGCTCTCCCGATATCGCCGCTCCTTCACCACAGTGCTCGGGGTGCCGCCGGGCGCTCTCCCGAGCTTGCCGCACTACCACCGTGCGCCTCCAGGTGCCGCTGTGCGTCCGGTCGACCCTACGCACGCACGCTCATCCCTCTCCTCGGGGTGCTGCCGGGCGCTCTGCCGAGCTCTCCGCGCTACCACCGTGCGCTGACAAGTGCCAGCGGGCACTCTCGGGATCTCGCCGCTGTACCACAGCGCGCCTCCGAGTGCCGCTGAGCGCTCTCCCGATATCGCCGCTCCTTTGATTCAGAAAACGAACGGTTACAGTTTGTTAGTGCAGTTGTATTACAGTCTGGGAAAGAACAAAAGCTCGGGGCCCCAGAATTCCAAGATAAAGAAATGGCTTTGTGTATAAGATAGCGGGAGCAGCTGCATGCTAAGGAGGTGCTGAGGAGGAACCTAACTGTCTGGGAAAGGTGTCCATCTGGTCAGGACAGGGGAGGAGATTTTTGATAATGAGTTCTTGGAAATAATTAGAATAGTAACGCCTTTAATTTTAATAACCTGCCCACCATCATGAATATGTATGCTTTTCACCATAAATGGACGCTTGCTTCACAAACCGGTGTACAAGTTTGGCGGAGAAATCCCCCTTGCACCCAGCGCCGCAATAAACATACCTGCTTTATAACTCTCTGCGAGTTGTAATGTTTGTTTTCGAGCGTCAATTTGGCACCCCAGATGGGACCCCCTCTGTCCGGCTGCGGGACCTGCTGAGGACGGGAGTCCTCTGGGCGCCCCCGAGATTTCTCGGAAGGACTCCCCAACTCATCCAGATCACCGCGGGGACAGACAAGGACCATCTCCTGCGGACCAGGTATGTTTTAGGGTTTCATGGGGGGGACCTGTAAGTCGTGAGGAGACGTCCTACGCGTGGTAAAGAGTCGGTGTACTCGCCCCGGGGTATGCTCAAGCTTGGGCTAATGGTGTGGGATCCCTGGGTTTTGGGTTAGTGTGTGGAATTGTAATATTGTTGATTATTTAGTGTATTTGTCATAAGATATCCCTACCGTGTTATTGTCTGTAATTGTTGTATGAGTGATTGAGACGCGGCACTGCTGCAGAGCGAGTGTGAAGTTCCGGTCCGCGGTTCCGTGTTCTCCGCGAGGAGAGCGGCCGGAGACGAACGAAGCGTACAGACGAACAACTGTACAGAAGCATTGTGTGAATCTAATAATGAGAATATTAAGTGGCAGTGTCTTGGACATTCGGATAACTTTTGTGATCCTATTTTTGTCTTAAAGTGCTTTGCTTGTAATACAGAGGTTTGGGTAGATCGGGAGGACGATTTTTGGTGTCCACAGTGTGGTAGCTGGACTGAGTGGGAAAAGATCGAGCGGGCGGGAGAGTTGCAACAAATAATCTGTGGAGACATAGCCTACCCCTGGAGATAAAGGTAGCAACAGCGGCAGCGGGGGGGTAACACCTAAGTGACACACGGAGATCAGGATCGCCTCTGAACTAAGGGGGTAAGGGAACATAAAAAGGGCAAAAATCAAGGAAGTGAGATACTGAAAAGTAGTACCCTAGGGTGTATTTTAGCACACTGGAAGGAGATCGGGGGCTCACCAGGTGGCAGCGTGGACAAGAAAACCTTAATTAAATATTGTAATCAAAGGTGGCCCCTTTACAAATTAGATGATCAGGAGAAATGGCCCTGAACGGGACTCTCAATTACAATACTATACTACAATTAATGCTGTTCCTTAGAAAGGAAGGAAAGTGGGATGAAGTCACATATGCGGATATGTTTTTCACCCTTTGGAACCACCCAGAGTACCAACGGGACTGCGGGCTATTACCTCCAGAAGACCCGATGGTACTAGCCTTAGAGAAAGAAAGACGAGGAGAAATGAAAGGTACTATAAAAAGATGTTGTTCAGCCTGTAGCATAGGGCAGAGATGCACAAAGCCTGAAAAGATTCGGGATCTTAAAGAAGACTATTTTCTTGACACTTACTTACCACCGGTTAGGGGAATAGAAGACCGTTGGGAGGGGGTAAGGGTTCCTCAAGAAGATAGAGAAACTGAAGCTGATTCCAAAACTGAATCCAAAACCCCACCTGACAGCCCTGTATCGTCCCGTACTCGGAAAAGGACAGAGCAAGCAGCGATTCAAGCACCCTTAAGGGAAGCCATGGGTCCGGACGGACTAGCCGTAATGATAAAAGTCCCTTTTTCCTCATTTGATTTAGAAACCTGGAAAAGTGTGGCAAAGAATTAATCGGAATGATCCCGTAGGGGTTACTAGACATTTTCAGTTTCTGGTAAAGCAGCACAATCCTGACTGGAGTGATATCCAGTTATTATTAAATCACCTAACAGAAACTGAGAAACAACTGGTTTTAAAAACTGCTCACAATATAGCCACGGACCAACTGAAAGATTCAGGAAGGTACATTAAAGAACACTTCCCTTTGCACAACCCTCACTGGAACCCAAACAGGAGCATTCACTCAGAGGCGCTAGAAACTTACAGAGATGGGATTATAACAGGGATGGAGAGGACTATCCCGAAAGCCATTAACTGGTCAATGCTGTATGCTGTAAGACGAGGGCCGAAGGAGAGTCCCTCGGAGTTTCTAGATAAATTACGAGATGCAATGAGACGCTACAGCCCCTCGGACCCTGGATCAGAGATAGGAATCCAGCAGTTAGTGTCTCTCTTTTTAGGGCAGTCTGCCAACGATATCCGGAGGAAGCTGCAAAAACTGAGAACAACCGACAGCAGAAATCTAGAGACTCTGTTAGATGAGGCATGGAGAGTGTTTAACAACCGGGAGGAGGAGGATAAAAAAAGGGACAGACTGGCACTGGTGGTAGCAATACATGCAAGGGGGGAAACGAAAGCAGGGAATTTTTAGGAAACCATTAGAAAGAGATCAATGTGCATGGTGTAAGCAGAGAGGGCACTGGAAGAATGGGTCCCCAAAAAGACGAAAAGAAAAAATTCAGGCCCATTATAAAGAAGATTGACGGGGACCGGGGGAATCTACCCTAGCGGATCCACTGGTTACCCTAAGGCTAGGGAAAAAGCAACAAGAATAGAATTTTTGGTGGCTACAGGAGAAACGTATTCTGTTTTAAATCAAGCTCTGACCCCTATCTATACTGATTTTATAACAGTAACAGGAGCCACTGGCCGGAGCGAAAAGGCATATTTTCTCAAACCTCTTAAGTTCAAATTGGGAAAAAAATTGGGGATACACAAATTTTTATATCTGCCAAATTCGCCGAGACCCCTGTTAGGGCGAGATTTATTAGAGCAATTGGGAGCAGAAATTAAATTCAAAAAAGGGAAAATGGAACTCCGGATAAGAGAAGATCAACTAATTGAAATACTAAGTTTGGCCCTAATAGGAACTCCCATTTCTACAGGGGTGCCTGAGGAGATTAAAGCCCAAATTTATCCGGGGGTCTGGGCCTCGGGAGTGCCGGGGAGAGCAAAAAATGCTTCCCCAATAGTGATAAAGCCTCAACAAGGAGCACGACCGGTGAGAGTTAAACAGTATCCCCTTAGAATAGAGGACAGGGAGGGGATCCGACCAACTATAGATCGGTTTATTGAGTATGGGCTGCTGAAAGAATGTGAATCAGAGTAAAACACTCCAATATTACCTGTTAAGAAGCCGGATGGTAGCTATCGCATAGTGCAGGACCTCAGAGCTATCAACATAATTGTTGAGGATTTGCAAATCCATACACTCGTCTAACTAAACTGGTACCTGAATTGGCATGGTTTACCGTTTTGAACCTAAAGGATGCCTTTTTCTGCGTGCCTTTGAGCCCAGAGAGCCAGCTTTTATTTGCATTCGAATGGGAAAACCCAGAATCTGGGAGGAAAACACAGCTTACATGGACTGTGCTACCGCAGGGCTTCAAATATAGCTCGACACTTTTTGGAAATCAGCTAGCTAAAGACTTGGAACAGTGGAAACGCCCGCTTGGGTCAGGAGTGGTTTTGCAGTATGTGGACGATATATTACTCGCCCCTGACACCAGAGAAACATGCATAAAATGGACTGTGAGCCTGTTAAATTTTCTTGGACTTAATGGCTATACAGTTTCTTCACAGAAAGCACAGATAGCCCAGCAGCAAGTGACCTATCTGGGATATGAAATAACCGCAGGCCAACGGACTGCCAACGGCCAACGGCAAGGAGAGGAAAGAGGTCATCTGCCAGACACCTCGACCACAGACGCCTAAGGAACTTCGAACCTTCCTAGGAATGACAGGATTGTGTCGTCTCTGGATATATAACTACGGACTTTTGGTAAAGCCTCTATACGAGTTATTAAAATCTGACTCAAAGAATATTATATGGAATAGGGAGGCAGACAAAGCCTTCCATCAATTAAAAAAGAGGTTAATGGAAGCACCTGGCCTGGGATTACCTGACACTACTAAACCTTTCTGGTTGTTTTCCTATGAAAAGCAAGGAATGGCCTTAGGAGTCCTAGCCCAGAATTTGGGACCCGATCGAAGGGCGGTGGCATACTTCTCCAAAAACAGCTTGACGAAGTAAGTAAAGGGTGGCCTAGCTGTCTCCGAGCGGTGGCAGCAGTGGTAATAAACATCCAAGAGGCCCGTAAGTTCACCCTAGGCCAGAAAATCACAGTTATGGTATCACATACAGTCTCAGCAGTACTGGAAGTAAAAGGGGGGCATTGGCTTTCACCTCAGAGGTTTCTTAAGTACCAGGCTATCCTGATAGAGCAAGATGATGTAGAAATGACGGTAACTAATATTGTCAATCCAGCCGCTTTCCTCAGCGGAACCGAAGGAGACTCAGTGACCCACGACTGCTTGGAAACAATCGAGGCGGTGTACTCCAGCCGACCAGACCTGAAAGAAGAACCATTGGAGGATGCAGAGGATTCCTGGTTCACCGACGGGAGCGGCTTCATTCAACAGGGGATACGCAAAGCTGGCTATGCGGTAACCACCACAGAGAAG
The DNA here is from genome assembly GCF_964106895.1 of Numenius arquata. Taxonomy (NCBI): domain Eukaryota; kingdom Metazoa; phylum Chordata; class Aves; order Charadriiformes; family Scolopacidae; genus Numenius; species Numenius arquata. Next base: position 124,101 of record NW_027414230.1, on the reverse strand, counting down.
GTAATAGAATCCAAGGCCCTGGCCCCAAAGACATCAGCCCAAAAGGCTGAGATTATAGCACTAACCCGAGCCCTGGAATTGGCCAAAGGAAAACGGATAAATATCTGGACAGACTCTAAATATGTTTTTGGGGTGGTGCATGCTCACGGGGCGGTCTGGAGAGGAAGAGGACTCTTATCTACACAAGGGAAGCACATCAAACATGCTGAAGAAATTCTCAAACTCTTAGATGCAGTATTACTGCCTGCCAAAGTGACTTAATGGCTATAAAGTTTCTTCACAGAAAGCACAGATAGCACAGCAACAGGTGACCTTTTTCGTTATTATGGGCAGTGGTCATGGCAGAACATAGAAAATCCATTGGGGAACAGAGGCACTTTACAGATACCTGAACAGGCTAATATGTGCTCGAAATCTATATGCCACTGTCAAACAAGTCACTCAGCAGTGTGAGGTGTGTCTACAGAACAACCCTAAGACAGGCCCCAGAGTCCAATTTGGCCAGATAGGGAAGGGAAACTATCCGGGACAACAATGGCAAATTGATTTTTCAGAACTTCCAAGAAAAGGGGGTTTCGATACCTATTGGTGTTAACTGATACCTTTTCAGGATGGCCAGAGGCATTTCCCTGTCGAACCAACAAAACAAGAGAAGTGGTCAAAGCATTGTTGCATGAAATTTTACCAAGGTTCGGGGTTCCCGCAGTAATTTCCTCGGACCGAGGATCTCATTTCACTGCAAGGGTTGTTTCGAAAGTAAGCAGACTATTGGGTATAGACTGGCAACTTCACACCCCATACAACCCACGATCGAGTGGTCAAGTAGAAAAGATGAATCACTTGATCAAAACGCAAATTGTGAAACTAGGCCAGGAAGCTAACTTGGCCTGGCCTCAATCACTACCCTTAGCCCTTCTCAGGATAAGAACAAAACCCAGAACCGAAGAAGGTTTGAGCCCCTTTGAAATACTGTATGGGAGACCATATAGTGTACAAGACGGAATATCCACAGAGCTGGGGAATGAAATACTAACAGATTACCTGATAAATTTACAAAAACAGCTCCGAGAGGTAGAAAAAATGGTTCTGGGAACAAGAGCTCGTGGGCTGGATGGACCAGTACACGAGATCGAACCTGGGGACTACGTAAGTCTTTCACAGATTCACCACTGAAGCCAAAGGGGGAAGGTCCCTTCCAGGTACTGCTGACCACTCACACGGCCATAAAGATCAAGGAAAAAGCCACTTGGATCCATTGGACTCACGTCAAGAGGGCTCCAGAACCCCAATGGACATCAACACAGACCGGACCCCTGAAACTTCTCCTCCAACGAAAAGATGGACATTAATGACTTTAATAGTCATCAACATGCCAGGACTTTGTGTTTCAGGGGGAGGGACACGGGGTGTGAAAACATATTCACGAAATCTGGAAACACTGGTAAGGGCTACTAATCTGTCAGACTGTTGGGTATGTACTACCCTACCCAAAGGAGAAATGAAATTGCCTCTATGTGGGGTGGCAGCAAGCAATTGGAACAATGCTAACGGAACCTGGCCTAAATGTTGGGCAAAAGGGGGGGATGAGTCGAATGGGTATTGTGAGTACGATAATAATATCTACACCTTAGGACCCAGATTTGATCTACAACTGTTGAAAGAAGAGTTTGTGGTATTAATTAGCAATAACAGTTGTGCATGGGAACACGGGGAATATAGACACAGTGGGCCGGTGAATAAGACAACAACTTGGGGATGGAGCAAGTACTGGATTAATAAGACAACTGTTGATGTGGGAAGTTGGGATCTAACAGGGATAAGGGTAACATATATTGACTTTTGCGACAAAACACAACTAGTTGCATATAAAAGTAGTGGTATTTCCGAAGGAGAAGGATATTCCTGGGAGTATGGACGGTACCAGGCGGGGAAATTTTTAGGTGCGAATTTGATGGCAACTATTGGACCCTGTAAGTTACCTAAAGGGTATTGGTTGTTGTGTGGAGATGGATATAGTAGAAAACAGCTGCCCGGAGGATGGAAGGGAACTTGCACGATAGGCTATCTAACTAGCCAGGATACGGTGTTTAATCAGTCTGAAATCCCCTCAGGAATGCTGGGAACACCTTGGAGGAGAATTCGGGGAGTGGAAAACCCTCTAGTGACGAGGGGAACAAGGTTCCACAGCTTTGTAAGATGGTTTATACCGTTCCTGGGCGTCAGTGAATTGGAAAAGGCAATTGTGAACATATCGGCCACTATAGAAGTGCTTGAGAAATCTACAATCGATGCTATACAAGCACTTCAACAAGAAGTCCAGTCATTAGCAAATGTGGTGGGACAAAACAGAATGGCATTAGACTTATTAACCTGGAAAGAAGGCTTATGTGCCTCATAATGTGATTAATCAAAGCTGTTGTTCATATGTAAACCAGAATGGGTAAGTTTAAAAAATCTCATAGCTAAAACTCAGATTTTGCATTTGACTGCGCAAGATGACACCACATTAGGGTTTTCTGACCTTTGGGAAAAGTTAACCTCGTGGTTACCTAACTTTGCTTGGATTAAGCGACTGTTTATCCTTCTAATAGCAATACTTATGTTAGGAATTTAGTGTGTGCATTAATTAGATGTCTTATGTGTTGTACCAGGGGGGCCAAAGACAAATATAATCAATGGAAGAAGCATCAGCTCCGTGAACGAGTGGAATCTGGGAAGTATTTTAGAAATCAGATGGGGAGAGAGAATATGTTATAGGTGATTGTAAAAGAATTTACAAAGTTAAAAGAAAAGGGGGGACTTGATTCAGAAAACGAACGGTTACAGTTTGTTAGTGCAGATCTAATAAAGCCTGGGAAAGAACAAAAGCTCGGAGTCAAAGCATTCCAAGATAAAGAAATGGCCTTGTGTATAAGATAGCGGGAGCAGCTGCATGCTAAGGAGGTGCTGAGGAGGAACCTAACTGTCTGGGAAAGGTGTCCATCTGGTCAGGACAGGGGAGGAGATTTTTGATAATGAGTTCTTGGAAATAATTAGAATAGTAACGCCTTTAATTTTAATAACCTGCCCACCATAATGAATATGTATGCTTTTCACCATAAATGGACGCTTGCTTCACAAACCGGTGTACAAGTTTGGCGGAGAAATCCCCCTTGCACCCAGCGCCGCAATAAACATACCTGCTTTATAACTCTCTGCGAGTTGTAATGTTTGTTTCCGCGCGTCACCTTCACCACGGTGCTCGGGGTGCCGCCGGGAGATCAGCCGCGCTCGCAGCGGTACCACCGCGCGCCTCCGAGTGCCGCTGAGCGCTCTCCCGATATCGCCGCTCCGTCACCCCGCTTTTCTAGGTGCCGCCGGGCACTCTGCCGAGCTCGCCGCACTACAACCGTGCGCCTCCGAGTGCCGCCGAGCGCTCTCACGGTATCGCCACTCGTTGACCCTGCGCTTCGGGTTGCAGCCAGGCGCTCTCCCGAGGTCGACGCGCTGCCACCCAGCGCCGGCGAGTGCCACCGGGAACCCTACAGACTCTTCAGGGCCCTAGGGAACACCACAGGCCCCTACGGAACCGTACGAGACTCTACAGGCCGCTAGGGAACACCACAGGCCCCTACGGAACCCTACACAACACTCTGGAAACTTATGGAACCCTACAAGCTCCTACCAACCCCTGCGGGCACTTACACAACCCTACAGGTCCCTACGGCAATCTACGGGACTCTATGGGCCCCTAGGGAACCCTACAGATTTCGACGGAACCCTACGAGCCCCTCTGGAACCCTACAGAGTCCCGAGCTCTGGAACCATTGTTCGAGCTCGCCGTTGTACCAGCGTGCGCCTCTGCGTGTTGCTGCGCGTCCTCCCGACCACGTCGATTCATCACCCCGCTCTTCAGGGTGATGCGGGGCTCTCCCGAGCTCGCCGCGCTACTACCGTGCTCCTCCAGGTGTCGCAGTGCGCCTTCCGACCGCTCCGTATATACACCCCGCTCGGCAGGGTGCCTCCGGGCGCTCTGCCGAGCTTGCTGCGCTACCGCTCTGCGCCTCCGGGTGTCGCTGCGCATCCTCCCAACCCCGACGCACCCTCATCCCACCCCTCCGGGTGCCGTCGGGCGCCAACTCGATCCCGCCGAGCCTTAACCCACCCCTCGGGATGGTGACGGGCGCACGTCCCACCTGCCTGAGCCGCTCCCCCCGCCCTTCGGGGTGCCGACGAGTCCTCGTCCGACTCACCCGTGCCCTCAGCGCGCTCTTCGGGGTGCCGCCGATCACTGTCCGAGCTCACCGCGCTACCACCCTGCGCCTCCGGCTGTCGCTCCGCCTCCTCCCGACCACGCCGATCCTTCACCCCGCTCTTCGGGGTGCTGCGGGGCTCTTCCGAGCTCGCCGCGCTACCACCGTGAGCTTCCGGGTGCCGCTGTACGTCCGGTCGACCCGACGCACGCTCATCCCGCTCCTCGGGGTGCCGCCGGACGCTCTCCCGAGCTCTTCGCGCTCCACCCTGCGCATGTGAGTGCCACTGGGTGCTCTCGGGATCTCGCCGCAGTACCACCGTGCGCCTCCGAGTGCCGCCGAGCGCTCTCCCGGTATCGCCACTCGTTGACCCCGCACGTCGGGGTGCCGCCAGGGGCTCTCCCGATATTGCCGCTCCTTCACCACAGTGCTCGGGGTGCCGCCGGGCGCTCTCCCGAGCTTGCCGCACTACCACCGTGCGCCTCCAGGTGCCGCTGTGCGTCCGGTCGACCCTACGCACGCTCATCCCTCTCCTCGGGGTGCTGCCGGGCGCTCTGCCGAGCTCTCCGCGCTACCACCGTGCGCTGACAAGTGCCAGCGGGCACTCTCGGGATCTCGCCGCTGTACCACAGCGCGCCTCCGAGTGCCGCTGAGCGCTCTCCCGATATCGCCGCTCCTTTGATTCAGAAAACGAACGGTTACAGTTTGTTAGTGCAGTTGTATTACAGTCTGGGAAAGAACAAAAGCTCGGGGCCCCAGAATTCCAAGATAAAGAAATGGCTTTGTGTATAAGATAGCGGGAGCAGCTGCATGCTAAGGAGGTGCTGAGGAGGAACCTAACTGTCTGGGAAAGGTGTCCATCTGGTCAGGACAGGGGAGGAGATTTTTGATAATGAGTTCTTGGAAATAATTAGAATAGTAACGCCTTTAATTTTAATAACCTGCCCACCATCATGAATATGTATGCTTTTCACCATAAATGGACGCTTGCTTCACAAACCGGTGTACAAGTTTGGCGGAGAAATCCCCCTTGCACCCAGCGCCGCAATAAACATACCTGCTTTATAACTCTCTGCGAGTTGTAATGTTTGTTTTCGAGCGTCAATTTGGCACCCCAGATGGGACCCCCTCTGTCCGGCTGCGGGACCTGCTGAGGACGGGAGTCCTCTGGGCGCCCCCGAGATTTCTCGGAAGGACTCCCCAACTCATCCAGATCACCGCGGGGACAGACAAGGACCATCTCCTGCGGACCAGGTATGTTTTAGGGTTTCATGGGGGGGACCTGTAAGTCGTGAGGAGACGTCCTACGCGTGGTAAAGAGTCGGTGTACTCGCCCCGGGGTATGCTCAAGCTTGGGCTAATGGTGTGGGATCCCTGGGTTTTGGGTTAGTGTGTGGAATTGTAATATTGTTGATTATTTAGTGTATTTGTCATAAGATATCCCTACCGTGTTATTGTCTGTAATTGTTGTATGAGTGATTGAGACGCGGCACTGCTGCAGAGCGAGTGTGAAGTTCCGGTCCGCGGTTCCGTGTTCTCCGCGAGGAGAGCGGCCGGAGACGAACGAAGCGTACAGACGAACAACTGTACAGAAGCATTGTGTGAATCTAATAATGAGAATATTAAGTGGCAGTGTCTTGGACATTCGGATAACTTTTGTGATCCTATTTTTGTCTTAAAGTGCTTTGCTTGTAATACAGAGGTTTGGGTAGATCGGGAGGACGATTTTTGGTGTCCACAGTGTGGTAGCTGGACTGAGTGGGAAAAGATCGAGCGGGCGGGAGAGTTGCAACAAATAATCTGTGGAGACATAGCCTACCCCTGGAGATAAAGGTAGCAACAGCGGCAGCGGGGGGGTAACACCTAAGTGACACACGGAGATCAGGATCGCCTCTGAACTAAGGGGGTAAGGGAACATAAAAAGGGCAAAAATCAAGGAAGTGAGATACTGAAAAGTAGTACCCTAGGGTGTATTTTAGCACACTGGAAGGAGATCGGGGGCTCACCAGGTGGCAGCGTGGACAAGAAAACCTTAATTAAATATTGTAATCAAAGGTGGCCCCTTTACAAATTAGATGATCAGGAGAAATGGCCCTGAACGGGACTCTCAATTACAATACTATACTACAATTAATGCTGTTCCTTAGAAAGGAAGGAAAGTGGGATGAAGTCACATATGCGGATATGTTTTTCACCCTTTGGAACCACCCAGAGTACCAACGGGACTGCGGGCTATTACCTCCAGAAGACCCGATGGTACTAGCCTTAGAGAAAGAAAGACGAGGAGAAATGAAAGGTACTATAAAAAGATGTTGTTCAGCCTGTAGCATAGGGCAGAGATGCACAAAGCCTGAAAAGATTCGGGATCTTAAAGAAGACTATTTTCTTGACACTTACTTACCACCGGTTAGGGGAATAGAAGACCGTTGGGAGGGGGTAAGGGTTCCTCAAGAAGATAGAGAAACTGAAGCTGATTCCAAAACTGAATCCAAAACCCCACCTGACAGCCCTGTATCGTCCCGTACTCGGAAAAGGACAGAGCAAGCAGCGATTCAAGCACCCTTAAGGGAAGCCATGGGTCCGGACGGACTAGCCGTAATGATAAAAGTCCCTTTTTCCTCATTTGATTTAGAAACCTGGAAAAGTGTGGCAAAGAATTATCGGAATGATCCCGTAGGGGTTACTAGACATTTTCAGTTTCTGGTAAAGCAGCACAATCCTGACTGGAGTGATATCCAGTTATTATTAAATCACCTAACAGAAACTGAGAAACAACTGGTTTTAAAAACTGCTCACAATATAGCCACGGACCAACTGAAAGATTCAGGAAGGTACATTAAAGAACACTTCCCTTTGCACAACCCTCACTGGAACCCAAACAGGAGCATTCACTCAGAGGCGCTAGAAACTTACAGAGATGGGATTATAACAGGGATGGAGAGGACTATCCCGAAAGCCATTAACTGGTCAATGCTGTATGCTGTAAGACGAGGGCCGAAGGAGAGTCCCTCGGAGTTTCTAGATAAATTACGAGATGCAATGAGACGCTACAGCCCCTCGGACCCTGGATCAGAGATAGGAATCCAGCAGTTAGTGTCTCTCTTTTTAGGGCAGTCTGCCAACGATATCCGGAGGAAGCTGCAAAAACTGAGAACAACCGACAGCAGAAATCTAGAGACTCTGTTAGATGAGGCATGGAGAGTGTTTAACAACCGGGAGGAGGAGGATAAAAAAAGGGACAGACTGGCACTGGTGGTAGCAATACATGCAAGGGGGGAAACGAAAGCAGGGAATTTTTAGGAAACCATTAGAAAGAGATCAATGTGCATGGTGTAAGCAGAGAGGGCACTGGAAGAATGGGTCCCCAAAAAGACGAAAAGAAAAAATTCAGGCCCATTATAAAGAAGATTGACGGGGACCGGGGGAATCTACCCTAGCGGATCCACTGGTTACCCTAAGGCTAGGGAAAAAGCAACAAGAATAGAATTTTTGGTGGCTACAGGAGAAACGTATTCTGTTTTAAATCAAGCTCTGACCCCTATCTATACTGATTTTATAACAGTAACAGGAGCCACTGGCCGGAGCGAAAAGGCATATTTTCTCAAACCTCTTAAGTTCAAATTGGGAAAAAAATTGGGGATACACAAATTTTTATATCTGCCAAATTCGCCGAGACCCCTGTTAGGGCGAGATTTATTAGAGCAATTGGGAGCAGAAATTAAATTCAAAAAAGGGAAAATGGAACTCCGGATAAGAGAAGATCAACTAATTGAAATACTAAGTTTGGCCCTAATAGGAACTCCCATTTCTACAGGGGTGCCTGAGGAGATTAAAGCCCAAATTTATCCGGGGGTCTGGGCCTCGGGAGTGCCGGGGAGAGCAAAAAATGCTTCCCCAATAGTGATAAAGCCTCAACAAGGAGCACGACCGGTGAGAGTTAAACAGTATCCCCTTAGAATAGAGGACAGGGAGGGGATCCGACCAACTATAGATCGGTTTATTGAGTATGGGCTGCTGAAAGAATGTGAATCAGAGTAAAACACTCCAATATTACCTGTTAAGAAGCCGGATGGTAGCTATCGCATAGTGCAGGACCTCAGAGCTATCAACATAATTGTTGAGGATTTGCAAATCCATACACTCGTCTAACTAAACTGGTACCTGAATTGGCATGGTTTACCGTTTTGAACCTAAAGGATGCCTTTTTCTGCGTGCCTTTGAGCCCAGAGAGCCAGCTTTTATTTGCATTCGAATGGGAAAACCCAGAATCTGGGAGGAAAACACAGCTTACATGGACTGTGCTACCGCAGGGCTTCAAATATAGCTCGACACTTTTTGGAAATCAGCTAGCTAAAGACTTGGAACAGTGGAAACGCCCGCTTGGGTCAGGAGTGGTTTTGCAGTATGTGGACGATATATTACTCGCCCCTGACACCAGAGAAACATGCATAAAATGGACTGTGAGCCTGTTAAATTTTCTTGGACTTAATGGCTATACAGTTTCTTCACAGAAAGCACAGATAGCCCAGCAGCAAGTGACCTATCTGGGATATGAAATAACCGCAGGCCAACGGACTGCCAACGGCCAACGGCAAGGAGAGGAAAGAGGTCATCTGCCAGACACCTCGACCACAGACGCCTAAGGAACTTCGAACCTTCCTAGGAATGACAGGATTGTGTCGTCTCTGGATATATAACTACGGACTTTTGGTAAAGCCTCTATACGAGTTATTAAAATCTGACTCAAAGAATATTATATGGAATAGGGAGGCAGACAAAGCCTTCCATCAATTAAAAAAGAGGTTAATGGAAGCACCTGGCCTGGGATTACCTGACACTACTAAACCTTTCTGGTTGTTTTCCTATGAAAAGCAAGGAATGGCCTTAGGAGTCCTAGCCCAGAATTTGGGACCCGATCGAAGGGCGGTGGCATACTTCTCCAAAAACAGCTTGACGAAGTAAGTAAAGGGTGGCCTAGCTGTCTCCGAGCGGTGGCAGCAGTGGTAATAAACATCCAAGAGGCCCGTAAGTTCACCCTAGGCCAGAAAATCACAGTTATGGTATCACATACAGTCTCAGCAGTACTGGAAGTAAAAGGGGGGCATTGGCTTTCACCTCAGAGGTTTCTTAAGTACCAGGCTATCCTGATAGAGCAAGATGATGTAGAAATGACGGTAACTAATATTGTCAATCCAGCCGCTTTCCTCAGCGGAACCGAAGGAGACTCAGTGACCCACGACTGCTTGGAAACAATCGAGGCGGTGTACTCCAGCCGACCAGACCTGAAAGAAGAACCATTGGAGGATGCAGAGGATTCCTGGTTCACCGACGGGAGCGGCTTCATTCAACAGGGGATACGCAAAGCTGGCTATGCGGTAACCACCACAGAGAAGGTAATAGAATCCAAGGCCCTGGCCCCAAAGACATCAGCCCAAAAGGCTGAGATTATAGCACTAACCCGAGCCCTGGAATTGGCCAAAGGAAAACGGATAAATATCTGGACAGACTCTAAATATGTTTTTGGGGTGGTGCATGCTCACGGGGCGGTCTGGAGAGGAAGAGGACTCTTATCTACACAAGGGAAGCACATCAAACATGCTGAAGAAATTCTCAAACTCTTAGATGCAGTATTACTGCCTGCCAAAGTGACTTAATGGCTATAAAGTTTCTTCACAGAAAGCACAGATAGCACAGCAACAAGTGACCTTTTTCGTTATTATGGGCAGTGGTCATGGCAGAACATAGAAAATCCATTGGGGAACAGAGGCACTTTACAGATACCTGAACAGGCTAATATGTGCTCGAAATCTATATGCCACTGTCAAACAAGTCACTCAGCAGTGTGAGGTGTGTCTACAGAACAACCCTAAGACAGGCCCCAGAGTCCAATTTGGCCAGATAGGGAAGGGAAACTATCCGGGACAACAATGGCAAATTGATTTTTCAGAACTTCCAAGAAAAGGGGGTTTCGATACCTATTGGTGTTAACTGATACCTTTTCAGGATGGCCAGAGGCATTTCCCTGTCGAACCAACAAAACAAGAGAAGTGGTCAAAGCATTGTTGCATGAAATTTTACCAAGGTTCGGGGTTCCCGCAGTAATTTCCTCGGACCGAGGATCTCATTTCACTGCAAGGGTTGTTTCGAAAGTAAGCAGACTATTGGGTATAGACTGGCAACTTCACACCCCATACAACCCACGATCGAGTGGTCAAGTAGAAAAGATGAATCACTTGATCAAAACGCAAATTGTGAAACTAGGCCAGGAAGCTAACTTGGCCTGGCCTCAATCACTACCCTTAGCCCTTCTCAGGATAAGAACAAAACCCAGAACCGAAGAAGGTTTGAGCCCCTTTGAAATACTGTATGGGAGACCATATAGTGTACAAGACGGAATATCCACAGAGCTGGGGAATGAAATACTAACAGATTACCTGATAAATTTACAAAAACAGCTCCGAGAGGTAGAAAAACTGGTTCTGGGAACAAGAGCTCGTGGGCTGGATGGACCAGTACACGAGATCGAACCTGGGGACTACGTAAGTCTTTCACAGATTCACCACTGAAGCCAAAGGGGGAAGGTCCCTTCCAGGTACTGCTGACCACTCACACGGCCATAAAGATCAAGGAAAAAGCCACTTGGATCCATTGGACTCACGTCAAGAGGGCTCCAGAACCCCAATGGACATCAACACAGACCGGACCCCTGAAACTTCTCCTCCAACGAAAAGATGGACATTAATGACTTTAATAGTCATCAACATGCCAGGACTTTGTGTTTCAGGGGGAGGGACACGGGGTGTGAAAACATATTCACGAAATCTGGAAACACTGGTAAGGGCTACTAATCTGTCAGACTGTTGGGTATGTACTACCCTACCCAAAGGAGAAATGAAATTGCCTCTATGTGGGGTGGCAGCAAGCAATTGGAACAATGCTAACGGAACCTGGCCTAAATGTTGGGCAAAAGGGGGGGATGAGTCGAATGGGTATTGTGAGTACGATGATAATATCTACACCTTAGGACCCAGATTTGATCTACAACTGTTGAAAGAAGAGTTTGTGGTATTAATTAGCAATAACAGTTGTGCATGGGAACACGGGGAATATAGACACAGTGGGCCGGTGAATAAGACAACAACTTGGGGATGGAGCAAGTACTGGATTAATAAGACAACTGTTGATGTGGGAAGTTGGGATCTAACAGGGATAAGGGTAACATATATTGACTTTTGCGACAAAACACAACTAGTTGCATATAAAAGTAGTGGTATTTCCGAAGGAGAAGGATATTCCTGGGAGTATGGACGGTACCAGGCGGGGAAATTTTTAGGTGCGAATTTGATGGCAACTATTGGACCCTGTAAGTTACCTAAAGGGTATTGGTTGTTGTGTGGAGATGGATATAGTAGAAAACAGCTGCCCGGAGGATGGAAGGGAACTTGCACGATAGGCTATCTAACTAGCCAGGATACGGTGTTTAATCAGTCTGAAATCCCCTCAGGAATGCTGGGAACACCTTGGAGGAGAATTCGGGGAGTGGAAAACCCTCTAGTGACGAGGGGAACAAGGTTCCACAGCTTTGTAAGATGGTTTATACCGTTCCTGGGCGTCAGTGAATTGGAAAAGGCAATTGTGAACATATCGGCCACTATAGAAGTGCTTGAGAAATCTACAATCGATGCTATACAAGCACTTCAACAAGAAGTCCAGTCATTAGCAAATGTGGTGGGACAAAACAGAATGGCATTAGACTTATTAACCTGGAAAGAAGGCTTATGTGCCTCATAATGTGATTAATCAAAGCTGTTGTTCATATGTAAACCAGAATGGGTAAGTTTAAAAAATCTCATAGCTAAAACTCAGATTTTGCATTTGACTGCGCAAGATGACACCACATTAGGGTTTTCTGACCTTTGGGAAAAGTTAACCTCGTGGTTACCTAACTTTGCTTGGATTAAGCGACTGTTTATCCTTCTAATAGCAATACTTATGTTAGGAATTTAGTGTGTGCATTAATTAGATGTCTTATGTGTTGTACCAGGGGGGCCAAAGACAAATATAATCAATGGAAGAAGCATCAGCTCCGTGAACGAGTGGAATCTGGGAAGTATTTTAGAAATCAGATGGGGAGAGAGAATATGTTATAGGTGATTGTAAAAGAATTTACAAAGTTAAAAGAAAAGGGGGGACTTGATTCAGAAAACGAACGGTTACAGTTTGTTAGTGCAGATCTAATAAAGCCTGGGAAAGAACAAAAGCTCGGAGTCAAAGCATTCCAAGATAAAGAAATGGCCTTGTGTATAAGATAGCGGGAGCAGCTGCATGCTAAGGAGGTGCTGAGGAGGAACCTAACTGTCTGGGAAAGGTGTCCATCTGGTCAGGACAGGGGAGGAGATTTTTGATAATGAGTTCTTGGAAATAATTAGAATAGTAACGCCTTTAATTTTAATAACCTGCCCACCATCATGAATATGTATGCTTTTCACCATAAATGGACGCTTGCTTCACAAACCGGTGTACAAGTTTGGCGGAGAAATCCCCCTTGCACCCAGCGCTGCAATAAACATACCTGCTTTATAACTCTCTGCGAGTTGTAATGTTTGTTTCCGCGCGTCACCTTCACCACGGTGCTCGGGGTGCCGCCGGGAGATCAGCCGCGCTCGCAGCGGTACCACCGCGCGCCTCCGAGTGCCGCTGAGCGCTCTCCCGATATCGCCGCTCCGTCACCCCGCTTTTCTAGGTGCCGCCGGGCGCTCTGCCGAGCTCGCCGCACTACAACCGTGCGCCTCCGAGTGCCGCCGAGCGCTCTCACGGTATTGCCACTCGTTGACCCTGCGCTTCGGGTTGCAGCCAGGCGCTCTCCCGAGGTCGACGCGCTGCCACCCAGCGCCGGCGAGTGCCACCGGGAACCCTACAGACTCTTCAGGGCCCTAGGGAACACCACAGGCCCCTACGGAACCGTACGAGACTCTACAGGCCGCTAGGGAACACCACAGGCCCCTACGGAACCCTACACAACACTCTGGAAACTTATGGAACCCTACAAGCTCCTACCAACCCCTGCGGGCACTTACACAACCCTACAGGTCCCTACGGCAATCTACGGGACTCTATGGGCCCCTAGGGAACCCTACAGATTTCGACGGAACCCTACGAGCCCCTCTGGAACCCTACAGAGTCCCGAGCTCTGGAACCATTGTTCGAGCTCGCCGTTGTACCAGCGTGCGCCTCTGCGTGTTGCTGCGCGTCCTCCCGACCACGCCGATTCATCACCCCGCTCTTCAGGGTGATGCGGGGCTCTCCCGAGCTCGCCGCGCTACTACCGTGCTCCTCCAGGTGTCGCAGTGCGCCTTCCGACCGCTCCGTATATACACCCCGCTCGGCAGGGTGCCTCCGGGCGCTCTGCCGAGCTTGCTGCGCTACCGCTCTGCGCCTCCGGGTGTCGCTGCGCATCCTCCCAACCCCGACGCACCCTCATCCCACCCCTCCGGGTGCCGTCGGGCGCCAACTCGATCCCGCCGAGCCTTAACCCACCCCTCGGGATGGTGACGGGCGCACGTCCCACCTGCCCGAGCCGCTCCCCCCGCCCTTCGGGGTGCCGACGAGTCCTCGTCCGACTCACCCGTGCCCTCAGCGCGCTCTTCGGGGTGCCGCCGATCACTGTCCGAGCTCACCGCGCTACCACCCTGCGCCTCCGGCTGTCGCTCCGCCTCCTCCCGACCACGCCGATCCTTCACCCCGCTCTTCGGGGTGCTGCGGGGCTCTTCCGAGCTCGCCGCGCTACCACCGTGAGCTTCCGGGTGCCGCTGTACGTCCGGTCGACCCAACGCACGCTCATCCCGCTCCTCGGGGTGCCGCCGGACGCTCTCCCGAGCTCTTCGCGCTCCACCCTGCGCATGTGAGTGCCACTGGGTGCTCTCGGGATCTCGCCGCAGTACCACCGTGCGCCTCCGAGTGCCGCCGAGCGCTCTCCCGGTATCGCCACTCGTTGACCCCGCACGTCGGGGTGCCGCCAGGGGCTCTCCCGATATCGCCGCTCCTTCACCACAGTGCTCGGGGTGCCGCCGGGCGCTCTCCCGAGCTTGCCGCACTACCACCGTGCGCTGACAAGTGCCAGCGGGCACTCTCGGGATCTCGCCGCTGTACCACAGCGCGCCTCCGAGTGCCGCTGAGCGCTCTCCCGATATCGCCGCCCCTTTGATTCAGAAAACGAACGGTTACAGTTTGTTAGTGCAGTTGTATTACAGTCTGGGAAAGAACAAAAGCTCGGGGCCCCAGAATTCCAAGATAAAGAAATGGCTTTGTGTATAAGATAGCGGGAGCAGCTGCATGCTAAGGAGGTGCTGAGGAGGAACCTAACTGTCTGGGAAAGGTGTCCATCTGGTCAGGACAGGGGAGGAGATTTTTGATAATGAGTTCTTGGAAATAATTAGAATAGTAACGCCTTTAATTTTAATAACCTGCCCACCATCATGAATATGTATGCTTTTCACCATAAATGGACGCTTGCTTCACAAACCGGTGTACAAGTTTGGCGGAGAAATCCCCCTTGCACCCAGCGCCGCAATAAACATACCTGCTTTATAACTCTCTGCGAGTTGTAATGTTTGTTTTCGAGCGTCAATTTGGCACCCCAGATGGGACCCCCTCTGTCCGGCTGCGGGACCTGCTGAGGACGGGAGTCCTCTGGGCGCCCCCGAGATTTCTCGGAAGGACTCCCCAACTCATCCAGATCACCGCGGGGACAGACAAGGACCATCTCCTGCGGACCAGGTATGTTTTAGGGTTTCATGGGGGGGACCTGTAAGTCGTGAGGAGACGTCCTACGCGTGGTAAAGAGTCGGTGTACTCGCCCCGGGGTATGCTCAAGCTTGGGCTAATGGTGTGGGATCCCTGGGTTTTGGGTTAGTGTGTGGAATTGTAATATTGTTGATTATTTAGTGTATTTGTCATAAGATATCCCTACCGTGTTATTGTCTGTAATTGTTGTATGAGTGATTGAGACGCGGCACTGCTGCAGAGCGAGTGTGAAGTTCCGGTCCGCGGTTCCGTGTTCTCCGCGAGGAGAGCGGCCGGAGACGAACGAAGCGTACAGACGAACAACTGTACAGAAGCATTGTGTGAATCTAATAATGAGAATATTAAGTGGCAGTGTCTTGGACATTCGGATAACTTTTGTGATCCTATTTTTGTCTTAAAGTGCTTTGCTTGTAATACAGAGGTTTGGGTAGATCGGGAGGACGATTTTTGGTGTCCACAGTGTGGTAGCTGGACTGAGTGGGAAAAGATCGAGCGGGCGGGAGAGTTGCAACAAATAATCTGTGGAGACATAGCCTACCCCTGGAGATAAAGGTAGCAACAGCGGCAGCGGGGGGGTAACACCTAAGTGACACACGGAGATCAGGATCGCCTCTGAACTAAGGGGGTAAGGGAACATAAAAAGGGCAAAAATCAAGGAAGTGAGATACTGAAAAGTAGTACCCTAGGGTGTATTTTAGCACACTGGAAGGAGATCGGGGGCTCACCAGGTGGCAGCGTGGACAAGAAAACCTTAATTAAATATTGTAATCAAAGGTGGCCCCTTTACAAATTAGATGATCAGGAGAAATGGCCCTGAACGGGACTCTCAATTACAATACTATACTACAATTAATGCTGTTCCTTAGAAAGGAAGGAAAGTGGGATGAAGTCACATATGCGGATATGTTTTTCACCCTTTGGAACCACCCAGAGTACCAACGGGACTGCGGGCTATTACCTCCAGAAGACCCGATGGTACTAGCCTTAGAGAAAGAAAGACGAGGAGAAATGAAAGGTACTATAAAAAGATGTTGTTCAGCCTGTAGCATAGGGCAGAGATGCACAAAGCCTGAAAAGATTCGGGATCTTAAAGAAGACTATTTTCTTGACACTTACTTACCACCGGTTAGGAGAATAGAAGACCGTTGGGAGGGGGTAAGGGTTCCTCAAGAAGATAGAGAAACTGAAGCTGATTCCAAAACTGAATCCAAAACCCCACCTGACAGCCCTGTATCGTCCCGTACTCGGAAAAGGACAGAGCAAGCAGCGATTCAAGCACCCTTAAGGGAAGCCATGGGTCCGGACGGACTAGCCGTAATGATAAAAGTCCCTTTTTCCTCATTTGATTTAGAAACCTGGAAAAGTGTGGCAAAGAATTATCGGAATGATCCCGTAGGGGTTACTAGACATTTTCAGTTTCTGGTAAAGCAGCACAATCCTGACTGGAGTGATATCCAGTTATTATTAAATCACCTAACAGAAACTGAGAAACAACTGGTTTTAAAAACTGCTCACAATATAGCCACGGACCAACTGAAAGATTCAGGAAGGTACATTAAAGAACACTTCCCTTTGCACAACCCTCACTGGAACCCAAACAGGAGCATTCACTCAGAGGCGCTAGAAACTTACAGAGATGGGATTATAACAGGGATGGAGAGGACTATCCCGAAAGCCATTAACTGGTCAATGCTGTATGCTGTAAGACGAGGGCCGAAGGAGAGTCCCTCGGAGTTTCTAGATAAATTACGAGATGCAATGAGACGCTACAGCCCCTCGGACCCTGGATCAGAGATAGGAATCCAGCAGTTAGTGTCTCTCTTTTTAGGGCAGTCTGCCAACGATATCCGGAGGAAGCTGCAAAAACTGAGAACAACCGACAGCAGAAATCTAGAGACTCTGTTAGATGAGGCATGGAGAGTGTTTAACAACCGGGAGGAGGAGGATAAAAAAAGGGACAGACTGGCACTGGTGGTAGCAATACATGCAAGGGGGGAAACGAAAGCAGGGAATTTTTAGGAAACCATTAGAAAGAGATCAATGTGCATGGTGTAAGCAGAGAGGGCACTGGAAGAATGGGTCCCCAAAAAGACGAAAAGAAAAAATTCAGGCCCATTATAAAGAAGATTGACGGGGACCGGGGGAATCTACCCTAGCGGATCCACTGGTTACCCTAAGGCTAGGGAAAAAGCAACAAGAATAGAATTTTTGGTGGCTACAGGAGAAACGTATTCTGTTTTAAATCAAGCTCTGACCCCTATCTATACTGATTTTATAACAGTAACAGGAGCCACTGGCCGGAGCGAAAAGGCATATTTTCTCAAACCTCTTAAGTTCAAATTGGGAAAAAAATTGGGGATACACAAATTTTTATATCTGCCAAATTCGCCGAGACCCCTGTTAGGGCGAGATTTATTAGAGCAATTGGGAGCAGAAATTAAATTCAAAAAAGGGAAAATGGAACTCCGGATAAGAGAAGATCAACTAATTGAAATACTAAGTTTGGCCCTAATAGGAACTCCCATTTCTACAGGGGTGCCTGAGGAGATTAAAGCCCAAATTTATCCGGGGGTCTGGGCCTCGGGAGTGCCGGGGAGAGCAAAAAATGCTTCCCCAATAGTGATAAAGCCTCAACAAGGAGCACGACCGGTGAGAGTTAAACAGTATCCCCTTAGAATAGAGGACAGGGAGGGGATCCGACCAACTATAGATCGGTTTATTGAGTATGGGCTGCTGAAAGAATGTGAATCAGAGTAAAACACTCCAATATTACCTGTTAAGAAGCCGGATGGTAGCTATCGCATAGTGCAGGACCTCAGAGCTATCAACATAATTGTTGAGGATTTGCAAATCCATACACTCGTCTAACTAAACTGGTACCTGAATTGGCATGGTTTACCGTTTTGAACCTAAAGGATGCCTTTTTCTGCGTGCCTTTGAGCCCAGAGAGCCAGCTTTTATTTGCATTCGAATGGGAAAACCCAGAATCTGGGAGGAAAACACAGCTTACATGGACTGTGCTACCGCAGGGCTTCAAATATAGCTCGACACTTTTTGGAAATCAGCTAGCTAAAGACTTGGAACAGTGGAAACGCCCGCTTGGGTCAGGAGTGGTTTTGCAGTATGTGGACGATATATTACTCGCCCCTGACACCAGAGAAACATGCATAAAATGGACTGTGAGCCTGTTAAATTTTCTTGGACTTAATGGCTATACAGTTTCTTCACAGAAAGCACAGATAGCCCAGCAGCAAGTGACCTATCTGGGATATGAAATAACCGCAGGCCAACGGACTGCCAACGGCCAACGGCAAGGAGAGGAAAGAGGTCATCTGCCAGACACCTCGACCACAGACGCCTAAGGAACTTCGAACCTTCCTAGGAATGACAGGATTGTGTCGTCTCTGGATATATAACTACGGACTTTTGGTAAAGCCTCTATACGAGTTATTAAAATCTGACTCAAAGAATATTATATGGAATAGGGAGGCAGACAAAGCCTTCCATCAATTAAAAAAGAGGTTAATGGAAGCACCTGGCCTGGGATTACCTGACACTACTAAACCTTTCTGGTTGTTTTCCTATGAAAAGCAAGGAATGGCCTTAGGAGTCCTAGCCCAGAATTTGGGACCCGATCGAAGGGCGGTGGCATACTTCTCCAAAAACAGCTTGACGAAGTAAGTAAAGGGTGGCCTAGCTGTCTCCGAGCGGTGGCAGCAGTGGTAATAAACATCCAAGAGGCCCGTAAGTTCACCCTAGGCCAGAAAATCACAGTTATGGTATCACATACAGTCTCAGCAGTACTGGAAGTAAAAGGGGGGCATTGGCTTTCACCTCAGAGGTTTCTTAAGTACCAGGCTATCCTGATAGAGCAAGATGATGTAGAAATGACGGTAACTAATATTGTCAATCCAGCCGCTTTCCTCAGCGGAACCGAAGGAGACTCAGTGACCCACGACTGCTTGGAAACAATCGAGGCGGTGTACTCCAGCCGACCAGACCTGAAAGAAGAACCATTGGAGGATGCAGAGGATTCCTGGTTCACCGACGGGAGCGGCTTCATTCAACAGGGGATACGCAAAGCTGGCTATGCGGTAACCACCACAGAGAAGGTAATAGAATCCAAGGCCCTGGCCCCAAAGACATCAGCCCAAAAGGCTGAGATTATAGCACTAACCCGAGCCCTGGAATTGGCCAAAGGAAAACGGATAAATATCTGGACAGACTCTAAATATGTTTTTGGGGTGGTGCATGCTCACGGGGCGGTCTGGAGAGGAAGAGGACTCTTATCTACACAAGGGAAGCACATCAAACATGCTGAAGAAATTCTCAAACTCTTAGATGCAGTATTACTGCCTGCCAAAGTGACTTAATGGCTATAAAGTTTCTTCACAGAAAGCACAGCAACAAGTGACCTTTTTCGTTATTATGGGCAGTGGTCATGGCAGAACATAGAAAATCCATTGGGGAACAGAGGCACTTTACAGATACCTGAACAGGCTAATATGTGCTCGAAATCTATATGCCACTGTCAAACAAGTCACTCAGCAGTGTGAGGTGTGTCTACAGAACAACCCTAAGACAGGCCCCAGAGTCCAATTTGGCCAGATAGGGAAGGGAAACTATCCGGGACAACAATGGCAAATTGATTTTTCAGAACTTCCAAGAAAAGGGGGTTTCGATACCTATTGGTGTTAACTGATACCTTTTCAGGATGGCCAGAGGCATTTCCCTGTCGAACCAACAAAACAAGAGAAGTGGTCAAAGCATTGTTGCATGAAATTTTACCAAGGTTCGGGGTTCCCGCAGTAATTTCCTCGGACCGAGGATCTCATTTCACTGCAAGGGTTGTTTCGAAAGTAAGCAGACTATTGGGTATAGACTGGCAACTTCACACCCCATACAACCCACGATCGAGTGGTCAAGTAGAAAAGATGAATCACTTGATCAAAACGCAAATTGTGAAACTAGGCCAGGAAGCTAACTTGGCCTGGCCTCAATCACTACCCTTAGCCCTTCTCAGGATAAGAACAAAACCCAGAACCGAAGAAGGTTTGAGCCCCTTTGAAATACTGTATGGGAGACCATATAGTGTACAAGACGGAATATCCACAGAGCTGGGGAATGAAATACTAACAGATTACCTGATAAATTTACAAAAACAGCTCCGAGAGGTAGAAAAAATGGTTCTGGGAACAAGAGCTCGTGGGCTGGATGGACCAGTACACGAGATCGAACCTGGGGACTACGTAAGTCTTTCACAGATTCACCACTGAAGCCAAAGGGGGAAGGTCCCTTCCAGGTACTGCTGACCACTCACACGGCCATAAAGATCAAGGAAAAAGCCACTTGGATCCATTGGACTCACGTCAAGAGGGCTCCAGAACCCCAATGGACATCAACACAGACCGGACCCCTGAAACTTCTCCTCCAACGAAAAGATGGACATTAATGACTTTAATAGTCATCAACATGCCAGGACTTTGTGTTTCAGGGGGAGGGACACGGGGTGTGAAAACATATTCACGAAATCTGGAAACACTGGTAAGGGCTACTAATCTGTCAGACTGTTGGGTATGTACTACCCTACCCAAAGGAGAAATGAAATTGCCTCTATGTGGGGTGGCAGCAAGCAATTGGAACAATGCTAACGGAACCTGGCCTAAATGTTGGGCAAAAGGGGGGGATGAGTCGAATGGGTATTGTGAGTACGATGATAATATCTACACCTTAGGACCCAGATTTGATCTACAACTGTTGAAAGAAGAGTTTGTGGTATTAATTAGCAATAACAGTTGTGCATGGGAACACGGGGAATATAGACACAGTGGGCCGGTGAATAAGACAACAACTTGGGGATGGAGCAAGTACTGGATTAATAAGACAACTGTTGATGTGGGAAGTTGGGATCTAACAGGGATAAGGGTAACATATATTGACTTTTGCGACAAAACACAACTAGTTGCATATAAAAGTAGTGGTATTTCCGAAGGAGAAGGATATTCCTGGGAGTATGGACGGTACCAGGCGGGGAAATTTTTAGGTGCGAATTTGATGGCAACTATTGGACCCTGTAAGTTACCTAAAGGGTATTGGTTGTTGTGTGGAGATGGATATAGTAGAAAACAGCTGCCCGGAGGATGGAAGGGAACTTGCACGATAGGCTATCTAACTAGCCAGGATACGGTGTTTAATCAGTCTGAAATCCCCTCAGGAATGCTGGGAACACCTTGGAGGAGAATTCGGGGAGTGGAAAACCCTCTAGTGACGAGGGGAACAAGGTTCCACAGCTTTGTAAGATGGTTTATACCGTTCCTGGGCGTCAGTGAATTGGAAAAGGCAATTGTGAACATATCGGCCACTATAGAAGTGCTTGAGAAATCTACAATCGATGCTATACAAGCACTTCAACAAGAAGTCCAGTCATTAGCAAATGTGGTGGGACAAAACAGAATGGCATTAGACTTATTAACCTGGAAAGAAGGCTTATGTGCCTCATAATGTGATTAATCAAAGCTGTTGTTCATATGTAAACCAGAATGGGTAAGTTTAAAAAATCTCATAGCTAAAACTCAGATTTTGCATTTGACTGCGCAAGATGACACCACATTAGGGTTTTCTGACCTTTGGGAAAAGTTAACCTCGTGGTTACCTAACTTTGCTTGGATTAAGCGACTGTTTATCCTTCTAATAGCAATACTTATGTTAGGAATTTAGTGTGTGCATTAATTAGATGTCTTATGTGTTGTACCAGGGGGGCCAAAGACAAATATAATCAATGGAAGAAGCATCAGCTCCGTGAACGAGTGGAATCTGGGAAGTATTTTAGAAATCAGATGGGGAGAGAGAATATGTTATAGGTGATTGTAAAAGAATTTACAAAGTTAAAAGAAAAGGGGGGACTTGATTCAGAAAACGAACGGTTACAGTTTGTTAGTGCAGATCTAATAAAGCCTGGGAAAGAACAAAAGCTCGGAGTCAAAGCATTCCAAGATAAAGAAATGGCCTTGTGTATAAGATAGCGGGAGCAGCTGCATGCTAAGGAGGTGCTGAGGAGGAACCTAACTGTCTGGGAAAGGTGTCCATCTGGTCAGGACAGGGGAGGAGATTTTTGATAATGAGTTCTTGGAAATAATTAGAATAGTAACGCCTTTAATTTTAATAACCTGCCCACCATCATGAATATGTATGCTTTTCACCATAAATGGACGCTTGCTTCACAAACCGGTGTACAAGTTTGGCGGAGAAATCCCCCTTGCACCCAGCGCCGCAATAAACATACCTGCTTTATAACTCTCTGCGAGTTGTAATGTTTGTTTTCGAGCGTCAATTTGGCACCCCAGATGGGACCCCCTCTGTCCGGCTGCGGGACCTGCTGAGGACGGGAGTCCTCTGGGCGCCCCCGAGATTTCTCGGAAGGACTCCCCAACTCATCCAGATCACCGCGGGGACAGACAAGGACCATCTCCTGCGGACCAGGTATGTTTTAGGGTTTCATGGGGGGGACCTGTAAGTCGTGAGGAGACGTCCTACGCGTGGTAAAGAGTCGGTGTACTCGCCCCGGGGTATGCTCAAGCTTGGGCTAATGGTGTGGGATCCCTGGGTTTTGGGTTAGTGTGTGGAATTGTAATATTGTTGATTATTTAGTGTATTTGTCATAAGATATCCCTACCGTGTTATTGTCTGTAATTGTTGTATGAGTGATTGAGACGCGGCACTGCTGCAGAGCGAGTGTGAAGTTCCGGTCCGCGGTTCCGTGTTCTCCGCGAGGAGAGCGGCCGGAGACGAACGAAGCGTACAGACGAACAACTGTACAGAAGCATTGTGTGAATCTAATAATGAGAATATTAAGTGGCAGTGTCTTGGACATTCGGATAACTTTTGTGATCCTATTTTTGTCTTAAAGTGCTTTGCTTGTAATACAGAGGTTTGGGTAGATCGGGAGGACGATTTTTGGTGTCCACAGTGTGGTAGCTGGACTGAGTGGGAAAAGATCGAGCGGGCGGGAGAGTTGCAACAAATAATCTGTGGAGACATAGCCTACCCCTGGAGATAAAGGTAGCAACAGCGGCAGCGGGGGGGTAACACCTAAGTGACACACGGAGATCAGGATCGCCTCTGAACTAAGGGGGTAAGGGAACATAAAAAGGGCAAAAATCAAGGAAGTGAGATACTGAAAAGTAGTACCCTAGGGTGTATTTTAGCACACTGGAAGGAGATCGGGGGCTCACCAGGTGGCAGCGTGGACAAGAAAACCTTAATTAAATATTGTAATCAAAGGTGGCCCCTTTACAAATTAGATGATCAGGAGAAATGGCCCTGAACGGGACTCTCAATTACAATACTATACTACAATTAATGCTGTTCCTTAGAAAGGAAGGAAAGTGGGATGAAGTCACATATGCGGATATGTTTTTCACCCTTTGGAACCACCCAGAGTACCAACGGGACTGCGGGCTATTACCTCCAGAAGACCCGATGGTACTAGCCTTAGAGAAAGAAAGACGAGGAGAAATGAAAGGTACTATAAAAAGATGTTGTTCAGCCTGTAGCATAGGGCAGAGATGCACAAAGCCTGAAAAGATTCGGGATCTTAAAGAAGACTATTTTCTTGACACTTACTTACCACCGGTTAGGAGAATAGAAGACCGTTGGGAGGGGGTAAGGGTTCCTCAAGAAGATAGAGAAACTGAAGCTGATTCCAAAACTGAATCCAAAACCCCACCTGACAGCCCTGTATCGTCCCGTACTCGGAAAAGGACAGAGCAAGCAGCGATTCAAGCACCCTTAAGGGAAGCCATGGGTCCGGACGGACTAGCCGTAATGATAAAAGTCCCTTTTTCCTCATTTGATTTAGAAACCTGGAAAAGTGTGGCAAAGAATTATCGGAATGATCCCGTAGGGGTTACTAGACATTTTCAGTTTCTGGTAAAGCAGCACAATCCTGACTGGAGTGATATCCAGTTATTATTAAATCACCTAACAGAAACTGAGAAACAACTGGTTTTAAAAACTGCTCACAATATAGCCACGGACCAACTGAAAGATTCAGGAAGGTACATTAAAGAACACTTCCCTTTGCACAACCCTCACTGGAACCCAAACAGGAGCATTCACTCAGAGGCGCTAGAAACTTACAGAGATGGGATTATAACAGGGATGGAGAGGACTATCCCGAAAGCCATTAACTGGTCAATGCTGTATGCTGTAAGACGAGGGCCGAAGGAGAGTCCCTCGGAGTTTCTAGATAAATTACGAGATGCAATGAGACGCTACAGCCCCTCGGACCCTGGATCAGAGATAGGAATCCAGCAGTTAGTGTCTCTCTTTTTAGGGCAGTCTGCCAACGATATCCGGAGGAAGCTGCAAAAACTGAGAACAACCGACAGCAGAAATCTAGAGACTCTGTTAGATGAGGCATGGAGAGTGTTTAACAACCGGGAGGAGGAGGATAAAAAAAGGGACAGACTGGCACTGGTGGTAGCAATACATGCAAGGGGGGAAACGAAAGCAGGGAATTTTTAGGAAACCATTAGAAAGAGATCAATGTGCATGGTGTAAGCAGAGAGGGCACTGGAAGAATGGGTCCCCAAAAAGACGAAAAGAAAAAATTCAGGCCCATTATAAAGAAGATTGACGGGGACCGGGGGAATCTACCCTAGCGGATCCACTGGTTACCCTAAGGCTAGGGAAAAAGCAACAAGAATAGAATTTTTGGTGGCTACAGGAGAAAC
Source organism: Numenius arquata (assembly GCF_964106895.1). Lineage (NCBI taxonomy): Eukaryota > Metazoa > Chordata > Aves > Charadriiformes > Scolopacidae > Numenius > Numenius arquata. The sequence continues at coordinate 99,332 of NW_027414230.1, read as the reverse complement.
GTATTCTGTTTTAAATCAAGCTCTGACCCCTATCTATACTGATTTTATAACAGTAACAGGAGCCACTGGCCGGAGCGAAAAGGCATATTTTCTCAAACCTCTTAAGTTCAAATTGGGAAAAAAATTGGGGATACACAAATTTTTATATCTGCCAAATTCGCCGAGACCCCTGTTAGGGCGAGATTTATTAGAGCAATTGGGAGCAGAAATTAAATTCAAAAAAGGGAAAATGGAACTCCGGATAAGAGAAGATCAACTAATTGAAATACTAAGTTTGGCCCTAATAGGAACTCCCATTTCTACAGGGGTGCCTGAGGAGATTAAAGCCCAAATTTATCCGGGGGTCTGGGCCTCGGGAGTGCCGGGGAGAGCAAAAAATGCTTCCCCAATAGTGATAAAGCCTCAACAAGGAGCACGACCGGTGAGAGTTAAACAGTATCCCCTTAGAATAGAGGACAGGGAGGGGATCCGACCAACTATAGATCGGTTTATTGAGTATGGGCTGCTGAAAGAATGTGAATCAGAGTAAAACACTCCAATATTACCTGTTAAGAAGCCGGATGGTAGCTATCGCATAGTGCAGGACCTCAGAGCTATCAACATAATTGTTGAGGATTTGCAAATCCATACACTCGTCTAACTAAACTGGTACCTGAATTGGCATGGTTTACCGTTTTGAACCTAAAGGATGCCTTTTTCTGCGTGCCTTTGAGCCCAGAGAGCCAGCTTTTATTTGCATTCGAATGGGAAAACCCAGAATCTGGGAGGAAAACACAGCTTACATGGACTGTGCTACCGCAGGGCTTCAAATATAGCTCGACACTTTTTGGAAATCAGCTAGCTAAAGACTTGGAACAGTGGAAACGCCCGCTTGGGTCAGGAGTGGTTTTGCAGTATGTGGACGATATATTACTCGCCCCTGACACCAGAGAAACATGCATAAAATGGACTGTGAGCCTGTTAAATTTTCTTGGACTTAATGGCTATACAGTTTCTTCACAGAAAGCACAGATAGCCCAGCAGCAAGTGACCTATCTGGGATATGAAATAACCGCAGGCCAACGGACTGCCAACGGCCAACGGCAAGGAGAGGAAAGAGGTCATCTGCCAGACACCTCGACCACAGACGCCTAAGGAACTTCGAACCTTCCTAGGAATGACAGGATTGTGTCGTCTCTGGATATATAACTACGGACTTTTGGTAAAGCCTCTATACGAGTTATTAAAATCTGACTCAAAGAATATTATATGGAATAGGGAGGCAGACAAAGCCTTCCATCAATTAAAAAAGAGGTTAATGGAAGCACCTGGCCTGGGATTACCTGACACTACTAAACCTTTCTGGTTGTTTTCCTATGAAAAGCAAGGAATGGCCTTAGGAGTCCTAGCCCAGAATTTGGGACCCGATCGAAGGGCGGTGGCATACTTCTCCAAAAACAGCTTGACGAAGTAAGTAAAGGGTGGCCTAGCTGTCTCCGAGCGGTGGCAGCAGTGGTAATAAACATCCAAGAGGCCCGTAAGTTCACCCTAGGCCAGAAAATCACAGTTATGGTATCACATACAGTCTCAGCAGTACTGGAAGTAAAAGGGGGGCATTGGCTTTCACCTCAGAGGTTTCTTAAGTACCAGGCTATCCTGATAGAGCAAGATGATGTAGAAATGACGGTAACTAATATTGTCAATCCAGCCGCTTTCCTCAGCGGAACCGAAGGAGACTCAGTGACCCACGACTGCTTGGAAACAATCGAGGCGGTGTACTCCAGCCGACCAGACCTGAAAGAAGAACCATTGGAGGATGCAGAGGATTCCTGGTTCACCGACGGGAGCGGCTTCATTCAACAGGGGATACGCAAAGCTGGCTATGCGGTAACCACCACAGAGAAGGTAATAGAATCCAAGGCCCTGGCCCCAAAGACATCAGCCCAAAAGGCTGAGATTATAGCACTAACCCGAGCCCTGGAATTGGCCAAAGGAAAACGGATAAATATCTGGACAGACTCTAAATATGTTTTTGGGGTGGTGCATGCTCACGGGGCGGTCTGGAGAGGAAGAGGACTCTTATCTACACAAGGGAAGCACATCAAACATGCTGAAGAAATTCTCAAACTCTTAGATGCAGTATTACTGCCTGCCAAAGTGACTTAATGGCTATAAAGTTTCTTCACAGAAAGCACAGATAGCACAGCAACAAGTGACCTTTTTCGTTATTATGGGCAGTGGTCATGGCAGAACATAGAAAATCCATTGGGGAACAGAGGCACTTTACAGATACCTGAACAGGCTAATATGTGCTCGAAATCTATATGCCACTGTCAAACAAGTCACTCAGCAGTGTGAGGTGTGTCTACAGAACAACCCTAAGACAGGCCCCAGAGTCCAATTTGGCCAGATAGGGAAGGGAAACTATCCGGGACAACAATGGCAAATTGATTTTTCAGAACTTCCAAGAAAAGGGGGTTTCGATACCTATTGGTGTTAACTGATACCTTTTCAGGATGGCCAGAGGCATTTCCCTGTCGAACCAACAAAACAAGAGAAGTGGTCAAAGCATTGTTGCATGAAATTTTACCAAGGTTCGGGGTTCCCGCAGTAATTTCCTCGGACCGAGGATCTCATTTCACTGCAAGGGTTGTTTCGAAAGTAAGCAGACTATTGGGTATAGACTGGCAACTTCACACCCCATACAACCCACGATCGAGTGGTCAAGTAGAAAAGATGAATCACTTGATCAAAACGCAAATTGTGAAACTAGGCCAGGAAGCTAACTTGGCCTGGCCTCAATCACTACCCTTAGCCCTTCTCAGGATAAGAACAAAACCCAGAACCGAAGAAGGTTTGAGCCCCTTTGAAATACTGTATGGGAGACCATATAGTGTACAAGACGGAATATCCACAGAGCTGGGGAATGAAATACTAACAGATTACCTGATAAATTTACAAAAACAGCTCCGAGAGGTAGAAAAAATGGTTCTGGGAACAAGAGCTCGTGGGCTGGATGGACCAGTACACGAGATCGAACCTGGGGACTACGTAAGTCTTTCACAGATTCACCACTGAAGCCAAAGGGGGAAGGTCCCTTCCAGGTACTGCTGACCACTCACACGGCCATAAAGATCAAGGAAAAAGCCACTTGGATCCATTGGACTCACGTCAAGAGGGCTCCAGAACCCCAATGGACATCAACACAGACCGGACCCCTGAAACTTCTCCTCCAACGAAAAGATGGACATTAATGACTTTAATAGTCATCAACATGCCAGGACTTTGTGTTTCAGGGGGAGGGACACGGGGTGTGAAAACATATTCACGAAATCTGGAAACACTGGTAAGGGCTACTAATCTGTCAGACTGTTGGGTATGTACTACCCTACCCAAAGGAGAAATGAAATTGCCTCTATGTGGGGTGGCAGCAAGCAATTGGAACAATGCTAACGGAACCTGGCCTAAATGTTGGGCAAAAGGGGGGGATGAGTCGAATGGGTATTGTGAGTACGATGATAATATCTACACCTTAGGACCCAGATTTGATCTACAACTGTTGAAAGAAGAGTTTGTGGTATTAATTAGCAATAACAGTTGTGCATGGGAACACGGGGAATATAGACACAGTGGGCCGGTGAATAAGACAACAACTTGGGGATGGAGCAAGTACTGGATTAATAAGACAACTGTTGATGTGGGAAGTTGGGATCTAACAGGGATAAGGGTAACATATATTGACTTTTGCGACAAAACACAACTAGTTGCATATAAAAGTAGTGGTATTTCCGAAGGAGAAGGATATTCCTGGGAGTATGGACGGTACCAGGCGGGGAAATTTTTAGGTGCGAATTTGATGGCAACTATTGGACCCTGTAAGTTACCTAAAGGGTATTGGTTGTTGTGTGGAGATGGATATAGTAGAAAACAGCTGCCCGGAGGATGGAAGGGAACTTGCACGATAGGCTATCTAACTAGCCAGGATACGGTGTTTAATCAGTCTGAAATCCCCTCAGGAATGCTGGGAACACCTTGGAGGAGAATTCGGGGAGTGGAAAACCCTCTAGTGACGAGGGGAACAAGGTTCCACAGCTTTGTAAGGTGGTTTATACCGTTCCTGGGCGTCAGTGAATTGGAAAAGGCAATTGTGAACATATCGGCCACTATAGAAGTGCTTGAGAAATCTACAATCGATGCTATACAAGCACTTCAACAAGAAGTCCAGTCATTAGCAAATGTGGTGGGACAAAACAGAATGGCATTAGACTTATTAACCTGGAAAGAAGGCTTATGTGCCTCATAATGTGATTAATCAAAGCTGTTGTTCATATGTAAACCAGAATGGGTAAGTTTAAAAAATCTCATAGCTAAAACTCAGATTTTGCATTTGACTGCGCAAGATGACACCACATTAGGGTTTTCTGACCTTTGGGAAAAGTTAACCTCGTGGTTACCTAACTTTGCTTGGATTAAGCGACTGTTTATCCTTCTAATAGCAATACTTATGTTAGGAATTTAGTGTGTGCATTAATTAGATGTCTTATGTGTTGTACCAGGGGGGCCAAAGACAAATATAATCAATGGAAGAAGCATCAGCTCCGTGAACGAGTGGAATCTGGGAAGTATTTTAGAAATCAGATGGGGAGAGAGAATATGTTATAGGTGATTGTAAAAGAATTTACAAAGTTAAAAGAAAAGGGGGGACTTGATTCAGAAAACGAACGGTTACAGTTTGTTAGTGCAGATCTAATAAAGCCTGGGAAAGAACAAAAGCTCGGAGTCAAAGCATTCCAAGATAAAGAAATGGCCTTGTGTATAAGATAGCGGGAGCAGCTGCATGCTAAGGAGGTGCTGAGGAGGAACCTAACTGTCTGGGAAAGGTGTCCATCTGGTCAGGACAGGGGAGGAGATTTTTGATAATGAGTTCTTGGAAATAATTAGAATAGTAACGCCTTTAATTTTAATAACCTGCCCACCATCATGAATATGTATGCTTTTCACCATAAATGGACGCTTGCTTCACAAACCGGTGTACAAGTTTGGCGGAGAAATCCCCCTTGCACCCAGCGCCGCAATAAACATACCTGCTTTATAACTCTCTGCGAGTTGTAATGTTTGTTTCCGCGCGTCACCTTCACCACGGTGCTCGGGGTGCCGCCGGGAGATCAGCCGCGCTCGCAGCGGTACCACCGCGCGCCTCCGAGTGCCGCTGAGCGCTCTCCCGATATCGCCGCTCCGTCACCCCGCTTTTCTAGGTGCCGCCGGGCGCTCTGCCGAGCTCGCCGCACTACAACCGTGCGCCTCCGAGTGCCGCCGAGCGCTCTCACGGTATCGCCACTCGTTGACCCTGCGCTTCGGGTTGCAGCCAGGCGCTCTCCCGAGGTCGACGCGCTGCCACCCAGCGCCGGCGAGTGCCACCGGGAACCCTACAGACTCTTCAGGGCCCTAGGGAACACCACAGGCCCCTACGGAACCGTACGAGACTCTACAGGCCGCTAGGGAACACCACAGGCCCCTACGGAACCCTACACAACACTCTGGAAACTTATGGAACCCTACAAGCTCCTACCAACCCCTGCGGGCACTTACACAACCCTACAGGTCCCTACGGCAATCTACGGGACTCTACGGGCCCCTAGGGAACCCTACAGATTTCGACGGAACCCTACGAGCCCCTCTGGAACCCTACAGAGTCCCGAGCTCTGGAACCATTGTTCGAGCTCGCCGTTGTACCAGCGTGCGCCTCTGCGTGTTGCTGCGCGTCCTCCCGACCACGCCGATTCATCACCCCGCTCTTCAGGGTGATGCGGGGCTCTCCCGAGCTCGCCGCGCTACTACCGTGCTCCTCCAGGTGTCGCAGTGCGCCTTCCGACCGCTCCGTATATACACCCCGCTCGGCAGGGTGCCTCCGGGCGCTCTGCCGAGCTTGCTGCGCTACCGCTCTGCGCCTCCGGGTGTCGCTGCGCATCCTCCCAACCCCGACGCACCCTCATCCCACCCCTCCGGGTGCCGTCGGGCGCCAACTCGATCCCGCCGAGCCTTAACCCACCCCTCGGGATGGTGACGGGCGCACGTCCCACCTGCCTGAGCCGCTCCCCCCGCCCTTCGGGGTGCCGACGAGTCCTCGTCCGACTCACCCGTGCCCTCAGCGCGCTCTTCGGGGTGCCGCCGATCACTGTCCGAGCTCACCGCGCTACCACCCTGCGCCTCCGGCTGTCGCTCCGCCTCCTCCCGACCACGCCGATCCTTCACCCCGCTCTTCGGGGTGCTGCGGGGCTCTTCCGAGCTCGCCGCGCTACCACCGTGAGCTTCCGGGTGCCGCTGTACGTCCGGTCGACCCGACGCACGCTCATCCCGCTCCTCGGGGTGCCGCCGGACGCTCTCCCGAGCTCTTCGCGCTCCACCCTGCGCATGTGAGTGCCACTGGGTGCTCTCGGGATCTCGCCGCAGTACCACCGTGCGCCTCCGAGTGCCGCCGAGCGCTCTCCCGGTATCGCCACTCGTTGACCCCGCACGTCGGGGTGCCGCCAGGGGCTCTCCCGATATCGCCGCTCCTTCACCACAGTGCTCGGGGTGCCGCCGGGCGCTCTCCCGAGCTTGCCGCACTACCACCGTGCGCCTCCAGGTGCCGCTGTGCGTCCGGTCGACCCTACGCACGCTCATCCCTCTCCTCGGGGTGCTGCCGGGCGCTCTGCCGAGCTCTCCGCGCTACCACCGTGCGCTGACAAGTGCCAGCGGGCACTCTCGGGATCTCGCCGCTGTACCACAGCGCGCCTCCGAGTGCCGCTGAGCGCTCTCCCGATATCGCCGCCCCTTTGATTCAGAAAACGAACGGTTACAGTTTGTTAGTGCAGTTGTATTACAGTCTGGGAAAGAACAAAAGCTCGGGGCCCCAGAATTCCAAGATAAAGAAATGGCTTTGTGTATAAGATAGCGGGAGCAGCTGCATGCTAAGGAGGTGCTGAGGAGGAACCTAACTGTCTGGGAAAGGTGTCCATCTGGTCAGGACAGGGGAGGAGATTTTTGATAATGAGTTCTTGGAAATAATTAGAATAGTAACGCCTTTAATTTTAATAACCTGCCCACCATCATGAATATGTATGCTTTTCACCATAAATGGACGCTTGCTTCACAAACCGGTGTACAAGTTTGGCGGAGAAATCCCCCTTGCACCCAGCGCCGCAATAAACATACCTGCTTTATAACTCTCTGCGAGTTGTAATGTTTGTTTTCGAGCGTCAATTTGGCACCCCAGATGGGACCCCCTCTGTCCGGCTGCGGGACCTGCTGAGGACGGGAGTCCTCTGGGCGCCCCCGAGATTTCTCGGAAGGACTCCCCAACTCATCCAGATCACCGCGGGGACAGACAAGGACCATCTCCTGCGGACCAGGTATGTTTTAGGGTTTCATGGGGGGGACCTGTAAGTCGTGAGGAGACGTCCTACGCGTGGTAAAGAGTCGGTGTACTCGCCCCGGGGTATGCTCAAGCTTGGGCTAATGGTGTGGGATCCCTGGGTTTTGGGTTAGTGTGTGGAATTGTAATATTGTTGATTATTTAGTGTATTTGTCATAAGATATCCCTACCGTGTTATTGTCTGTAATTGTTGTATGAGTGATTGAGACGCGGCACTGCTGCAGAGCGAGTGTGAAGTTCCGATCCGCGGTTCCGTGTTCTCCGCGAGGAGAGCGGCCGGAGACGAACGAAGCGTACAGACGAACAACTGTACAGAAGCATTGTGTGAATCTAATAATGAGAATATTAAGTGGCAGTGTCTTGGACATTCGGATAACTTTTGTGATCCTATTTTTGTCTTAAAGTGCTTTGCTTGTAATACAGAGGTTTGGGTAGATCGGGAGGACGATTTTTGGTGTCCACAGTGTGGTAGCTGGACTGAGTGGGAAAAGATCGAGCGGGCGGGAGAGTTGCAACAAATAATCTGTGGAGACATAGCCTACCCCTGGAGATAAAGGTAGCAACAGCGGCAGCGGGGGGGTAACACCTAAGTGACACACGGAGATCAGGATCGCCTCTGAACTAAGGGGGTAAGGGAACATAAAAAGGGCAAAAATCAAGGAAGTGAGATACTGAAAAGTAGTACCCTAGGGTGTATTTTAGCACACTGGAAGGAGATCGGGGGCTCACCAGGTGGCAGCGTGGACAAGAAAACCTTAATTAAATATTGTAATCAAAGGTGGCCCCTTTACAAATTAGATGATCAGGAGAAATGGCCCTGAACGGGACTCTCAATTACAATACTATACTACAATTAATGCTGTTCCTTAGAAAGGAAGGAAAGTGGGATGAAGTCACATATGCGGATATGTTTTTCACCCTTTGGAACCACCCAGAGTACCAACGGGACTGCGGGCTATTACCTCCAGAAGACCCGATGGTACTAGCCTTAGAGAAAGAAAGACGAGGAGAAATGAAAGGTACTATAAAAAGATGTTGTTCAGCCTGTAGCATAGGGCAGAGATGCACAAAGCCTGAAAAGATTCGGGATCTTAAAGAAGACTATTTTCTTGACACTTACTTACCACCGGTTAGGGGAATAGAAGACCGTTGGGAGGGGGTAAGGGTTCCTCAAGAAGATAGAGAAACTGAAGCTGATTCCAAAACTGAATCCAAAACCCCACCTGACAGCCCTGTATCGTCCCGTACTCGGAAAAGGACAGAGCAAGCAGCGATTCAAGCACCCTTAAGGGAAGCCATGGGTCCGGACGGACTAGCCGTAATGATAAAAGTCCCTTTTTCCTCATTTGATTTAGAAACCTGGAAAAGTGTGGCAAAGAATTATCGGAATGATCCCGTAGGGGTTACTAGACATTTTCAGTTTCTGGTAAAGCAGCACAATCCTGACTGGAGTGATATCCAGTTATTATTAAATCACCTAACAGAAACTGAGAAACAACTGGTTTTAAAAACTGCTCACAATATAGCCACGGACCAACTGAAAGATTCAGGAAGGTACATTAAAGAACACTTCCCTTTGCACAACCCTCACTGGAACCCAAACAGGAGCATTCACTCAGAGGCGCTAGAAACTTACAGAGATGGGATTATAACAGGGATGGAGAGGACTATCCCGAAAGCCATTAACTGGTCAATGCTGTATGCTGTAAGACGAGGGCCGAAGGAGAGTCCCTCGGAGTTTCTAGATAAATTACGAGATGCAATGAGACGCTACAGCCCCTCGGACCCTGGATCAGAGATAGGAATCCAGCAGTTAGTGTCTCTCTTTTTAGGGCAGTCTGCCAACGATATCCGGAGGAAGCTGCAAAAACTGAGAACAACCGACAGCAGAAATCTAGAGACTCTGTTAGATGAGGCATGGAGAGTGTTTAACAACCGGGAGGAGGAGGATAAAAAAAGGGACAGACTGGCACTGGTGGTAGCAATACATGCAAGGGGGGAAACGAAAGCAGGGAATTTTTAGGAAACCATTAGAAAGAGATCAATGTGCATGGTGTAAGCAGAGAGGGCACTGGAAGAATGGGTCCCCAAAAAGACGAAAAGAAAAAATTCAGGCCCATTATAAAGAAGATTGACGGGGACCGGGGGAATCTACCCTAGCGGATCCACTGGTTACCCTAAGGCTAGGGAAAAAGCAACAAGAATAGAATTTTTGGTGGCTACAGGAGAAACGTATTCTGTTTTAAATCAAGCTCTGACCCCTATCTATACTGATTTTATAACAGTAACAGGAGCCACTGGCCGGAGCGAAAAGGCATATTTTCTCAAACCTCTTAAGTTCAAATTGGGAAAAAAATTGGGGATACACAAATTTTTATATCTGCCAAATTCGCCGAGACCCCTGTTAGGGCGAGATTTATTAGAGCAATTGGGAGCAGAAATTAAATTCAAAAAAGGGAAAATGGAACTCCGGATAAGAGAAGATCAACTAATTGAAATACTAAGTTTGGCCCTAATAGGAACTCCCATTTCTACAGGGGTGCCTGAGGAGATTAAAGCCCAAATTTATCCGGGGGTCTGGGCCTCGGGAGTGCCGGGGAGAGCAAAAAATGCTTCCCCAATAGTGATAAAGCCTCAACAAGGAGCACGACCGGTGAGAGTTAAACAGTATCCCCTTAGAATAGAGGACAGGGAGGGGATCCGACCAACTATAGATCGGTTTATTGAGTATGGGCTGCTGAAAGAATGTGAATCAGAGTAAAACACTCCAATATTACCTGTTAAGAAGCCGGATGGTAGCTATCGCATAGTGCAGGACCTCAGAGCTATCAACATAATTGTTGAGGATTTGCAAATCCATACACTCGTCTAACTAAACTGGTACCTGAATTGGCATGGTTTACCGTTTTGAACCTAAAGGATGCCTTTTTCTGCGTGCCTTTGAGCCCAGAGAGCCAGCTTTTATTTGCATTCGAATGGGAAAACCCAGAATCTGGGAGGAAAACACAGCTTACATGGACTGTGCTACCGCAGGGCTTCAAATATAGCTCGACACTTTTTGGAAATCAGCTAGCTAAAGACTTGGAACAGTGGAAACGCCCGCTTGGGTCAGGAGTGGTTTTGCAGTATGTGGACGATATATTACTCGCCCCTGACACCAGAGAAACATGCATAAAATGGACTGTGAGCCTGTTAAATTTTCTTGGACTTAATGGCTATACAGTTTCTTCACAGAAAGCACAGATAGCCCAGCAGCAAGTGACCTATCTGGGATATGAAATAACCGCAGGCCAACGGACTGCCAACGGCCAACGGCAAGGAGAGGAAAGAGGTCATCTGCCAGACACCTCGACCACAGACGCCTAAGGAACTTCGAACCTTCCTAGGAATGACAGGATTGTGTCGTCTCTGGATATATAACTACGGACTTTTGGTAAAGCCTCTATACGAGTTATTAAAATCTGACTCAAAGAATATTATATGGAATAGGGAGGCAGACAAAGCCTTCCATCAATTAAAAAAGAGGTTAATGGAAGCACCTGGCCTGGGATTACCTGACACTACTAAACCTTTCTGGTTGTTTTCCTATGAAAAGCAAGGAATGGCCTTAGGAGTCCTAGCCCAGAATTTGGGACCCGATCGAAGGGCGGTGGCATACTTCTCCAAAAACAGCTTGACGAAGTAAGTAAAGGGTGGCCTAGCTGTCTCCGAGCGGTGGCAGCAGTGGTAATAAACATCCAAGAGGCCCGTAAGTTCACCCTAGGCCAGAAAATCACAGTTATGGTATCACATACAGTCTCAGCAGTACTGGAAGTAAAAGGGGGGCATTGGCTTTCACCTCAGAGGTTTCTTAAGTACCAGGCTATCCTGATAGAGCAAGATGATGTAGAAATGACGGTAACTAATATTGTCAATCCAGCCGCTTTCCTCAGCGGAACCGAAGGAGACTCAGTGACCCACGACTGCTTGGAAACAATCGAGGCGGTGTACTCCAGCCGACCAGACCTGAAAGAAGAACCATTGGAGGATGCAGAGGATTCCTGGTTCACCGACGGGAGCGGCTTCATTCAACAGGGGATACGCAAAGCTGGCTATGCGGTAACCACCACAGAGAAGGTAATAGAATCCAAGGCCCTGGCCCCAAAGACATCAGCCCAAAAGGCTGAGATTATAGCACTAACCCGAGCCCTGGAATTGGCCAAAGGAAAACGGATAAATATCTGGACAGACTCTAAATATGTTTTTGGGGTGGTGCATGCTCACGGGGCGGTCTGGAGAGGAAGAGGACTCTTATCTACACAAGGGAAGCACATCAAACATGCTGAAGAAATTCTCAAACTCTTAGATGCAGTATTACTGCCTGCCAAAGTGACTTAATGGCTATAAAGTTTCTTCACAGAAAGCACAGATAGCACAGCAACAAGTGACCTTTTTCGTTATTATGGGCAGTGGTCATGGCAGAACATAGAAAATCCATTGGGGAACAGAGGCACTTTACAGATACCTGAACAGGCTAATATGTGCTCGAAATCTATATGCCACTGTCAAACAAGTCACTCAGCAGTGTGAGGTGTGTCTACAGAACAACCCTAAGACAGGCCCCAGAGTCCAATTTGGCCAGATAGGGAAGGGAAACTATCCGGGACAACAATGGCAAATTGATTTTTCAGAACTTCCAAGAAAAGGGGGTTTCGATACCTATTGGTGTTAACTGATACCTTTTCAGGATGGCCAGAGGCATTTCCCTGTCGAACCAACAAAACAAGAGAAGTGGTCAAAGCATTGTTGCATGAAATTTTACCAAGGTTCGGGGTTCCCGCAGTAATTTCCTCGGACCGAGGATCTCATTTCACTGCAAGGGTTGTTTCGAAAGTAAGCAGACTATTGGGTATAGACTGGCAACTTCACACCCCATACAACCCACGATCGAGTGGTCAAGTAGAAAAGATGAATCACTTGATCAAAACGCAAATTGTGAAACTAGGCCAGGAAGCTAACTTGGCCTGGCCTCAATCACTACCCTTAGCCCTTCTCAGGATAAGAACAAAACCCAGAACCGAAGAAGGTTTGAGCCCCTTTGAAATACTGTATGGGAGACCATATAGTGTACAAGACGGAATATCCACAGAGCTGGGGAATGAAATACTAACAGATTACCTGATAAATTTACAAAAACAGCTCCGAGAGGTAGAAAAAATGGTTCTGGGAACAAGAGCTCGTGGGCTGGATGGACCAGTACACGAGATCGAACCTGGGGACTACGTAAGTCTTTCACAGATTCACCACTGAAGCCAAAGGGGGAAGGTCCCTTCCAGGTACTGCTGACCACTCACACGGCCATAAAGATCAAGGAAAAAGCCACTTGGATCCATTGGACTCACGTCAAGAGGGCTCCAGAACCCCAATGGACATCAACACAGACCGGACCCCTGAAACTTCTCCTCCAACGAAAAGATGGACATTAATGACTTTAATAGTCATCAACATGCCAGGACTTTGTGTTTCAGGGGGAGGGACACGGGGTGTGAAAACATATTCACGAAATCTGGAAACACTGGTAAGGGCTACTAATCTGTCAGACTGTTGGGTATGTACTACCCTACCCAAAGGAGAAATGAAATTGCCTCTATGTGGGGTGGCAGCAAGCAATTGGAACAATGCTAACGGAACCTGGCCTAAATGTTGGGCAAAAGGGGGGGATGAGTCGAATGGGTATTGTGAGTACGATGATAATATCTACACCTTAGGACCCAGATTTGATCTACAACTGTTGAAAGAAGAGTTTGTGGTATTAATTAGCAATAACAGTTGTGCATGGGAACACGGGGAATATAGACACAGTGGGCCGGTGAATAAGACAACAACTTGGGGATGGAGCAAGTACTGGATTAATAAGACAACTGTTGATGTGGGAAGTTGGGATCTAACAGGGATAAGGGTAACATATATTGACTTTTGCGACAAAACACAACTAGTTGCATATAAAAGTAGTGGTATTTCCGAAGGAGAAGGATATTCCTGGGAGTATGGACGGTACCAGGCGGGGAAATTTTTAGGTGCGAATTTGATGGCAACTATTGGACCCTGTAAGTTACCTAAAGGGTATTGGTTGTTGTGTGGAGATGGATATAGTAGAAAACAGCTGCCCGGAGGATGGAAGGGAACTTGCACGATAGGCTATCTAACTAGCCAGGATACGGTGTTTAATCAGTCTGAAATCCCCTCAGGAATGCTGGGAACACCTTGGAGGAGAATTCGGGGAGTGGAAAACCCTCTAGTGACGAGGGGAACAAGGTTCCACAGCTTTGTAAGGTGGTTTATACCGTTCCTGGGCGTCAGTGAATTGGAAAAGGCAATTGTGAACATATCGGCCACTATAGAAGTGCTTGAGAAATCTACAATCGATGCTATACAAGCACTTCAACAAGAAGTCCAGTCATTAGCAAATGTGGTGGGACAAAACAGAATGGCATTAGACTTATTAACCTGGAAAGAAGGCTTATGTGCCTCATAATGTGATTAATCAAAGCTGTTGTTCATATGTAAACCAGAATGGGTAAGTTTAAAAAATCTCATAGCTAAAACTCAGATTTTGCATTTGACTGCGCAAGATGACACCACATTAGGGTTTTCTGACCTTTGGGAAAAGTTAACCTCGTGGTTACCTAACTTTGCTTGGATTAAGCGACTGTTTATCCTTCTAATAGCAATACTTATGTTAGGAATTTAGTGTGTGCATTAATTAGATGTCTTATGTGTTGTACCAGGGGGGCCAAAGACAAATATAATCAATGGAAGAAGCATCAGCTCCGTGAACGAGTGGAATCTGGGAAGTATTTTAGAAATCAGATGGGGAGAGAGAATATGTTATAGGTGATTGTAAAAGAATTTACAAAGTTAAAAGAAAAGGGGGACTTGATTCAGAAAACGAACGGTTACAGTTTGTTAGTGCAGATGTAATAAAGCCTGGGAAAGAACAAAAGCTCGGAGTCAAAGCATTCCAAGATAAAGAAATGGCCTTGTGTATAAGATAGCGGGAGCAGCTGCATGCTAAGGAGGTGCTGAGGAGGAACCTAACTGTCTGGGAAAGGTGTCCATCTGGTCAGGACAGGGGAGGAGATTTTTGATAATGAGTTCTTGGAAATAATTAGAATAGTAACGCCTTTAATTTTAATAACCTGCCCACCATCATGAATATGTATGCTTTTCACCATAAATGGACGCTTGCTTCACAAACCGGTGTACAAGTTTGGCGGAGAAATCCCCCTTGCACCCAGCGCCGCAATAAACATACCTGCTTTATAACTCTCTGCGAGTTGTAATGTTTGTTTCCGCGCGTCACCTTCACCACGGTGCTCGGGGTGCCGCCGGGAGATCAGCCGCGCTCGCAGCGGTACCACCGCGCGCCTCCGAGTGCCGCTGAGCGCTCTCCCGATATCGCCGCTCCGTCACCCCGCTTTTCTAGGTGCCGCCGGGCGCTCTGCCGAGCTCGCCGCACTACAACCGTGCGCCTCCGAGTGCCGCCGAGCGCTCTCACGGTATCGCCACTCGTTGACCCTGCGCTTCGGGTTGCAGCCAGGCGCTCTCCCGAGGTCGACGCGCTGCCACCCAGCGCCGGCGAGTGCCACCGGGAACCCTACAGACTCTTCAGGGCCCTAGGGAACACCACAGGCCCCTACGGAACCGTACGAGACTCTACAGGCCGCTAGGGAACACCACAGGCCCCTACGGAACCCTACACAACACTCTGGAAACTTATGGAACCCTACAAGCTCCTACCAACCCCTGCGGGCACTTACACAACCCTACAGGTCCCTACGGCAATCTACGGGACTCTACGGGCCCCTAGGGAACCCTACAGATTTCGACGGAACCCTACGAGCCCCTCTGGAACCCTACAGAGTCCCGAGCTCTGGAACCATTGTTCGAGCTCGCCGTTGTACCAGCGTGCGCCTCTGCGTGTTGCTGCGCGTCCTCCCGACCACGCCGATTCATCACCCCGCTCTTCAGGGTGATGCGGGGCTCTCCCGAGCTCGCCGCGCTACTACCGTGCTCCTCCAGGTGTCGCAGTGCGCCTTCCGACCGCTCCGTATATACACCCCGCTCGGCAGGGTGCCTCCGGGCGCTCTGCCGAGCTTGCTGCGCTACCGCTCTGCGCCTCCGGGTGTCACTGCGCATCCTCCCAACCCCGACGCACCCTCATCCCACCCCTCCGGGTGCCGTCGGGCGCCAACTCGATCCCGCCGAGCCTTAACCCACCCCTCGGGATGGTGACGGGCGCACGTCCCACCTGCCCGAGCCGCTCCCCCCGCCCTTCGGGGTGCCGACGAGTCCTCGTCCGACTCACCCGTGCCCTCAGCGCGCTCTTCGGGGTGCCGCCGATCACTGTCCGAGCTCACCGCGCTACCACCCTGCGCCTCCGGCTGTCGCTCCGCCTCCTCCCGACCACGCCGATCCTTCACCCCGCTCTTCGGGGTGCTGCGGGGCTCTTCCGAGCTCGCCGCGCTACCACCGTGAGCTTCCGGGTGCCGCTGTACGTCCGGTCGACCCGACGCACGCTCATCCCGCTCCTCGGGGTGCCGCCGGACGCTCTCCCGAGCTCTTCGCGCTCCACCCTGCGCATGTGAGTGCCACTGGGTGCTCTCGGGATCTCGCCGCAGTACCACCGTGCGCCTCCGAGTGCCGCCGAGCGCTCTCCCGGTATCGCCACTCGTTGACCCCGCACGTCGGGGTGCCGCCAGGGGCTCTCCCGATATCGCCGCTCCTTCACCACAGTGCTCGGGGTGCCGCCGGGCGCTCTCCCGAGCTTGCCGCACTACCACCGTGCGCTGACAAGTGCCAGCGGGCACTCTCGGGATCTCGCCGCTGTACCACAGCGCGCCTCCGAGTGCCGCTGAGCGCTCTCCCGATATCGCCGCCCCTTTGATTCAGAAAACGAACGGTTACAGTTTGTTAGTGCAGTTGTATTACAGTCTGGGAAAGAACAAAAGCTCGGGGCCCCAGAATTCCAAGATAAAGAAATGGCTTTGTGTATAAGATAGCGGGAGCAGCTGCATGCTAAGGAGGTGCTGAGGAGGAACCTAACTGTCTGGGAAAGGTGTCCATCTGGTCAGGACAGGGGAGGAGATTTTTGATAATGAGTTCTTGGAAATAATTAGAATAGTAACGCCTTTAATTTTAATAACCTGCCCACCATCATGAATATGTATGCTTTTCACCATAAATGGACGCTTGCTTCACAAACCGGTGTACAAGTTTGGCGGAGAAATCCCCCTTGCACCCAGCGCCGCAATAAACATACCTGCTTTATAACTCTCTGCGAGTTGTAATGTTTGTTTTCGAGCGTCAATTTGGCACCCCAGATGGGACCCCCTCTGTCCGGCTGCGGGACCTGCTGAGGACGGGAGTCCTCTGGGCGCCCCCGAGATTTCTCGGAAGGACTCCCCAACTCATCCAGATCACCGCGGGGACAGACAAGGACCATCTCCTGCGGACCAGGTATGTTTTAGGGTTTCATGGGGGGGACCTGTAAGTCGTGAGGAGACGTCCTACGCGTGGTAAAGAGTCGGTGTACTCGCCCCGGGGTATGCTCAAGCTTGGGCTAATGGTGTGGGATCCCTGGGTTTTGGGTTAGTGTGTGGAATTGTAATATTGTTGATTATTTAGTGTATTTGTCATAAGATATCCCTACCGTGTTATTGTCTGTAATTGTTGTATGAGTGATTGAGACGCGGCACTGCTGCAGAGCGAGTGTGAAGTTCCGGTCCGCGGTTCCGTGTTCTCCGCGAGGAGAGCGGCCGGAGACGAACGAAGCGTACAGACGAACAACTGTACAGAAGCATTGTGTGAATCTAATAATGAGAATATTAAGTGGCAGTGTCTTGGACATTCGGATAACTTTTGTGATCCTATTTTTGTCTTAAAGTGCTTTGCTTGTAATACAGAGGTTTGGGTAGATCGGGAGGACGATTTTTGGTGTCCACAGTGTGGTAGCTGGACTGAGTGGGAAAAGATCGAGCGGGCGGGAGAGTTGCAACAAATAATCTGTGGAGACATAGCCTACCCCTGGAGATAAAGGTAGCAACAGCGGCAGCGGGGGGGTAACACCTAAGTGACACACGGAGATCAGGATCGCCTCTGAACTAAGGGGGTAAGGGAACATAAAAAGGGCAAAAATCAAGGAAGTGAGATACTGAAAAGTAGTACCCTAGGGTGTATTTTAGCACACTGGAAGGAGATCGGGGGCTCACCAGGTGGCAGCGTGGACAAGAAAACCTTAATTAAATATTGTAATCAAAGGTGGCCCCTTTACAAATTAGATGATCAGGAGAAATGGCCCTGAACGGGACTCTCAATTACAATACTATACTACAATTAATGCTGTTCCTTAGAAAGGAAGGAAAGTGGGATGAAGTCACATATGCGGATATGTTTTTCACCCTTTGGAACCACCCAGAGTACCAACGGGACTGCGGGCTATTACCTCCAGAAGACCCGATGGTACTAGCCTTAGAGAAAGAAAGACGAGGAGAAATGAAAGGTACTATAAAAAGATGTTGTTCAGCCTGTAGCATAGGGCAGAGATGCACAAAGCCTGAAAAGATTCGGGATCTTAAAGAAGACTATTTTCTTGACACTTACTTACCACCGGTTAGGGGAATAGAAGACCGTTGGGAGGGGGTAAGGGTTCCTCAAGAAGATAGAGAAACTGAAGCTGATTCCAAAACTGAATCCAAAACCCCACCTGACAGCCCTGTATCGTCCCGTACTCGGAAAAGGACAGAGCAAGCAGCGATTCAAGCACCCTTAAGGGAAGCCATGGGTCCGGACGGACTAGCCGTAATGATAAAAGTCCCTTTTTCCTCATTTGATTTAGAAACCTGGAAAAGTGTGGCAAAGAATTATCGGAATGATCCCGTAGGGGTTACTAGACATTTTCAGTTTCTGGTAAAGCAGCACAATCCTGACTGGAGTGATATCCAGTTATTATTAAATCACCTAACAGAAACTGAGAAACAACTGGTTTTAAAAACTGCTCACAATATAGCCACGGACCAACTGAAAGATTCAGGAAGGTACATTAAAGAACACTTCCCTTTGCACAACCCTCACTGGAACCCAAACAGGAGCATTCACTCAGAGGCGCTAGAAACTTACAGAGATGGGATTATAACAGGGATGGAGAGGACTATCCCGAAAGCCATTAACTGGTCAATGCTGTATGCTGTAAGACGAGGGCCGAAGGAGAGTCCCTCGGAGTTTCTAGATAAATTACGAGATGCAATGAGACGCTACAGCCCCTCGGACCCTGGATCAGAGATAGGAATCCAGCAGTTAGTGTCTCTCTTTTTAGGGCAGTCTGCCAACGATATCCGGAGGAAGCTGCAAAAACTGAGAACAACCGACAGCAGAAATCTAGAGACTCTGTTAGATGAGGCATGGAGAGTGTTTAACAACCGGGAGGAGGAGGATAAAAAAAGGGACAGACTGGCACTGGTGGTAGCAATACATGCAAGGGGGGAAACGAAAGCAGGGAATTTTTAGGAAACCATTAGAAAGAGATCAATGTGCATGGTGTAAGCAGAGAGGGCACTGGAAGAATGGGTCCCCAAAAAGACGAAAAGAAAAAATTCAGGCCCATTATAAAGAAGATTGACGGGGACCGGGGGAATCTACCCTAGCGGATCCACTGGTTACCCTAAGGCTAGGGAAAAAGCAACAAGAATAGAATTTTTGGTGGCTACAGGAGAAACGTATTCTGTTTTAAATCAAGCTCTGACCCCTATCTATACTGATTTTATAACAGTAACAGGAGCCACTGGCCGGAGCGAAAAGGCATATTTTCTCAAACCTCTTAAGTTCAAATTGGGAAAAAAATTGGGGATACACAAATTTTTATATCTGCCAAATTCGCCGAGACCCCTGTTAGGGCGAGATTTATTAGAGCAATTGGGAGCAGAAATTAAATTCAAAAAAGGGAAAATGGAACTCCGGATAAGAGAAGATCAACTAATTGAAATACTAAGTTTGGCCCTAATAGGAACTCCCATTTCTACAGGGGTGCCTGAGGAGATTAAAGCCCAAATTTATCCGGGGGTCTGGGCCTCGGGAGTGCCGGGGAGAGCAAAAAATGCTTCCCCAATAGTGATAAAGCCTCAACAAGGAGCACGACCGGTGAGAGTTAAACAGTATCCCCTTAGAATAGAGGACAGGGAGGGGATCCGACCAACTATAGATCGGTTTATTGAGTATGGGCTGCTGAAAGAATGTGAATCAGAGTAAAACACTCCAATATTACCTGTTAAGAAGCCGGATGGTAGCTATCGCATAGTGCAGGACCTCAGAGCTATCAACATAATTGTTGAGGATTTGCAAATCCATACACTCGTCTAACTAAACTGGTACCTGAATTGGCATGGTTTACCGTTTTGAACCTAAAGGATGCCTTTTTCTGCGTGCCTTTGAGCCCAGAGAGCCAGCTTTTATTTGCATTCGAATGGGAAAACCCAGAATCTGGGAGGAAAACACAGCTTACATGGACTGTGCTACCGCAGGGCTTCAAATATAGCTCGACACTTTTTGGAAATCAGCTAGCTAAAGACTTGGAACAGTGGAAACGCCCGCTTGGGTCAGGAGTGGTTTTGCAGTATGTGGACGATATATTACTCGCCCCTGACACCAGAGAAACATGCATAAAATGGACTGTGAGCCTGTTAAATTTTCTTGGACTTAATGGCTATACAGTTTCTTCACAGAAAGCACAGATAGCCCAGCAGCAAGTGACCTATCTGGGATATGAAATAACCGCAGGCCAACGGACTGCCAACGGCCAACGGCAAGGAGAGGAAAGAGGTCATCTGCCAGACACCTCGACCACAGACGCCTAAGGAACTTCGAACCTTCCTAGGAATGACAGGATTGTGTCGTCTCTGGATATATAACTACGGACTTTTGGTAAAGCCTCTATACGAGTTATTAAAATCTGACTCAAAGAATATTATATGGAATAGGGAGGCAGACAAAGCCTTCCATCAATTAAAAAAGAGGTTAATGGAAGCACCTGGCCTGGGATTACCTGACACTACTAAACCTTTCTGGTTGTTTTCCTATGAAAAGCAAGGAATGGCCTTAGGAGTCCTAGCCCAGAATTTGGGACCCGATCGAAGGGCGGTGGCATACTTCTCCAAAAACAGCTTGACGAAGTAAGTAAAGGGTGGCCTAGCTGTCTCCGAGCGGTGGCAGCAGTGGTAATAAACATCCAAGAGGCCCGTAAGTTCACCCTAGGCCAGAAAATCACAGTTATGGTATCACATACAGTCTCAGCAGTACTGGAAGTAAAAGGGGGGCATTGGCTTTCACCTCAGAGGTTTCTTAAGTACCAGGCTATCCTGATAGAGCAAGATGATGTAGAAATGACGGTAACTAATATTGTCAATCCAGCCGCTTTCCTCAGCGGAACCGAAGGAGACTCAGTGACCCACGACTGCTTGGAAACAATCGAGGCGGTGTACTCCAGCCGACCAGACCTGAAAGAAGAACCATTGGAGGATGCAGAGGATTCCTGGTTCACCGACGGGAGCGGCTTCATTCAACAGGGGATACGCAAAGCTGGCTATGCGGTAACCACCACAGAGAAGGTAATAGAATCCAAGGCCCTGGCCCCAAAGACATCAGCCCAAAAGGCTGAGATTATAGCACTAACCCGAGCCCTGGAATTGGCCAAAGGAAAACGGATAAATATCTGGACAGACTCTAAATATGTTTTTGGGGTGGTGCATGCTCACGGGGCGGTCTGGAGAGGAAGAGGACTCTTATCTACACAAGGGAAGCACATCAAACATGCTGAAGAAATTCTCAAACTCTTAGATGCAGTATTACTGCCTGCCAAAGTGACTTAATGGCTATAAAGTTTCTTCACAGAAAGCACAGATAGCACAGCAACAAGTGACCTTTTTCGTTATTATGGGCAGTGGTCATGGCAGAACATAGAAAATCCATTGGGGAACAGAGGCACTTTACAGATACCTGAACAGGCTAATATGTGCTCGAAATCTATATGCCACTGTCAAACAAGTCACTCAGCAGTGTGAGGTGTGTCTACAGAACAACCCTAAGACAGGCCCCAGAGTCCAATTTGGCCAGATAGGGAAGGGAAACTATCCGGGACAACAATGGCAAATTGATTTTTCAGAACTTCCAAGAAAAGGGGGTTTCGATACCTATTGGTGTTAACTGATACCTTTTCAGGATGGCCAGAGGCATTTCCCTGTCGAACCAACAAAACAAGAGAAGTGGTCAAAGCATTGTTGCATGAAATTTTACCAAGGTTCGGGGTTCCCGCAGTAATTTCCTCGGACCGAGGATCTCATTTCACTGCAAGGGTTGTTTCGAAAGTAAGCAGACTATTGGGTATAGACTGGCAACTTCACACCCCATACAACCCACGATCGAGTGGTCAAGTAGAAAAGATGAATCACTTGATCAAAACGCAAATTGTGAAACTAGGCCAGGAAGCTAACTTGGCCTGGCCTCAATCACTACCCTTAGCCCTTCTCAGGATAAGAACAAAACCCAGAACCGAAGAAGGTTTGAGCCCCTTTGAAATACTGTATGGGAGACCATATAGTGTACAAGACGGAATATCCACAGAGCTGGGGAATGAAATACTAACAGATTACCTGATAAATTTACAAAAACAGCTCCGAGAGGTAGAAAAAATGGTTCTGGGAACAAGAGCTCGTGGGCTGGATGGACCAGTACACGAGATCGAACCTGGGGACTACGTAAGTCTTTCACAGATTCACCACTGAAGCCAAAGGGGGAAGGTCCCTTCCAGGTACTGCTGACCACTCACACGGCCATAAAGATCAAGGAAAAAGCCACTTGGATCCATTGGACTCACGTCAAGAGGGCTCCAGAACCCCAATGGACATCAACACAGACCGGACCCCTGAAACTTCTCCTCCAACGAAAAGATGGACATTAATGACTTTAATAGTCATCAACATGCCAGGACTTTGTGTTTCAGGGGGAGGGACACGGGGTGTGAAAACATATTCACGAAATCTGGAAACACTGGTAAGGGCTACTAATCTGTCAGACTGTTGGGTATGTACTACCCTACCCAAAGGAGAAATGAAATTGCCTCTATGTGGGGTGGCAGCAAGCAATTGGAACAATGCTAACGGAACCTGGCCTAAATGTTGGGCAAAAGGGGGGGATGAGTCGAATGGGTATTGTGAGTACGATGATAATATCTACACCTTAGGACCCAGATTTGATCTACAACTGTTGAAAGAAGAGTTTGTGGTATTAATTAGCAATAACAGTTGTGCATGGGAACACGGGGAATATAGACACAGTGGGCCGGTGAATAAGACAACAACTTGGGGATGGAGCAAGTACTGGATTAATAAGACAACTGTTGATGTGGGAAGTTGGGATCTAACAGGGATAAGGGTAACATATATTGACTTTTGCGACAAAACACAACTAGTTGCATATAAAAGTAGTGGTATTTCCGAAGGAGAAGGATATTCCTGGGAGTATGGACGGTACCAGGCGGGGAAATTTTTAGGTGCGAATTTGATGGCAACTATTGGACCCTGTAAGTTACCTAAAGGGTATTGGTTGTTGTGTGGAGATGGATATAGTAGAAAACAGCTGCCCGGAGGATGGAAGGGAACTTGCACGATAGGCTATCTAACTAGCCAGGATACGGTGTTTAATCAGTCTGAAATCCCCTCAGGAATGCTGGGAACACCTTGGAGGAGAATTCGGGGAGTGGAAAACCCTCTAGTGACGAGGGGAACAAGGTTCCACAGCTTTGTAAGGTGGTTTATACCGTTCCTGGGCGTCAGTGAATTGGAAAAGGCAATTGTGAACATATCGGCCACTATAGAAGTGCTTGAGAAATCTACAATCGATGCTATACAAGCACTTCAACAAGAAGTCCAGTCATTAGCAAATGTGGTGGGACAAAACAGAATGGCATTAGACTTATTAACCTGGAAAGAAGGCTTATGTGCCTCATAATGTGATTAATCAAAGCTGTTGTTCATATGTAAACCAGAATGGGTAAGTTTAAAAAATCTCATAGCTAAAACTCAGATTTTGCATTTGACTGCGCAAGATGACACCACATTAGGGTTTTCTGACCTTTGGGAAAAGTTAACCTCGTGGTTACCTAACTTTGCTTGGATTAAGCGACTGTTTATCCTTCTAATAGCAATACTTATGTTAGGAATTTAGTGTGTGCATTAATTAGATGTCTTATGTGTTGTACCAGGGGGGCCAAAGACAAATATAATCAATGGAAGAAGCATCAGCTCCGTGAACGAGTGGAATCTGGGAAGTATTTTAGAAATCAGATGGGGAGAGAGAATATGTTATAGGTGATTGTAAAAGAATTTACAAAGTTAAAAGAAAAGGGGGACTTGATTCAGAAAACGAACGGTTACAGTTTGTTAGTGCAGATGTAATAAAGCCTGGGAAAGAACAAAAGCTCGGAGTCAAAGCATTCCAAGATAAAGAAATGGCCTTGTGTATAAGATAGCGGGAGCAGCTGCATGCTAAGGAGGTGCTGAGGAGGAACCTAACTGTCTGGGAAAGGTGTCCATCTGGTCAGGACAGGGGAGGAGATTTTTGATAATGAGTTCTTGGAAATAATTAGAATAGTAACGCCTTTAATTTTAATAACCTGCCCACCATAATGAATATGTATGCTTTTCACCATAAATGGACGCTTGCTTCACAAACCGGTGTACAAGTTTGGCGGAGAAATCCCCCTTGCACCCAGCGCCGCAATAAACATACCTGCTTTATAACTCTCTGCGAGTTGTAATGTTTGTTTCCGCGCGTCACCTTCACCACGGTGCTCGGGGTGCCGCCGGGAGATCAGCCGCGCTCGCAGCGGTACCACCGCGCGCCTCCGAGTGCCGCTGAGCGCTCTCCCGATATCGCCGCTCCGTCACCCCGCTTTTCTAGGTGCCGCCGGGCGCTCTGCCGAGCTCGCCGCACTACAACCGTGCGCCTCCGAGTGCCGCCGAGCGCTCTCACGGTATCGCCACTCGTTGACCCTGCGCTTCGGGTTGCAGCCAGGCGCTCTCCCGAGGTCGACGCGCTGCCACCCAGCGCCGGCGAGTGCCACCGGGAACCCTACAGACTCTTCAGGGCCCTAGGGAACACCACAGGCCCCTACGGAACCGTACGAGACTCTACAGGCCGCTAGGGAACACCACAGGCCCCTACGGAACCCTACACAACACTCTGGAAACTTATGGAACCCTACAAGCTCCTACCAACCCCTGCGGGCACTTACACAACCCTACAGGTCCCTACGGCAATCTACGGGACTCTACGGGCCCCTAGGGAACCCTACAGATTTCGACGGAACCCTACGAGCCCCTCTGGAACCCTACAGAGTCCCGAGCTCTGGAACCATTGTTCGAGCTCGCCGTTGTACCAGCGTGCGCCTCTGCGTGTTGCTGCGCGTCCTCCCGACCACGCCGATTCATCACCCCGCTCTTCAGGGTGATGCGGGGCTCTCCCGAGCTCGCCGCGCTACTACCGTGCTCCTCCAGGTGTCGCAGTGCGCCTTCCGACCGCTCCGTATATACACCCCGCTCGGCAGGGTGCCTCCGGGCGCTCTGCCGAGCTTGCTGCGCTACCGCTCTGCGCCTCCGGGTGTCGCTGCGCATCCTCCCAACCCCGACGCACCCTCATCCCACCCCTCCGGGTGCCGTCGGGCGCCAACTCGATCCCGCCGAGCCTTAACCCACCCCTCGGGATGGTGACGGGCGCACGTCCCACCTGCCCGAGCCGCTCCCCCCGCCCTTCGGGGTGCCGACGAGTCCTCGTCCGACTCACCCGTGCCCTCAGCGCGCTCTTCGGGGTGCCGCCGATCACTGTCCGAGCTCACCGCGCTACCACCCTGCGCCTCCGGCTGTCGCTCCGCCTCCTCCCGACCACGCCGATCCTTCACCCCGCTCTTCGGGGTGCTGCGGGGCTCTTCCGAGCTCGCCGCGCTACCACCGTGAGCTTCCGGGTGCCGCTGTACGTCCGGTCGACCCGACGCACGCTCATCCCGCTCCTCGGGGTGCCGCCGGACGCTCTCCCGAGCTCTTCGCGCTCCACCCTGCGCATGTGAGTGCCACTGGGTGCTCTCGGGATCTCGCCGCAGTACCACCGTGCGCCTCCGAGTGCCGCCGAGCGCTCTCCCGGTATCGCCACTCGTTGACCCCGCACGTCGGGGTGCCGCCAGGGGCTCTCCCGATATCGCCGCTCCTTCACCACAGTGCTCGGGGTGCCGCCGGGCGCTCTCCCGAGCTTGCCGCACTACCACCGTGCGCTGACAAGTGCCAGCGGGCACTCTCGGGATCTCGCCGCTGTACCACAGCGCGCCTCCGAGTGCCGCTGAGCGCTCTCCCGATATCGCCGCCCCTTTGATTCAGAAAACGAACGGTTACAGTTTGTTAGTGCAGTTGTATTACAGTCTGGGAAAGAACAAAAGCTCGGGGCCCCAGAATTCCAAGATAAAGAAATGGCTTTGTGTATAAGATAGCGGGAGCAGCTGCATGCTAAGGAGGTGCTGAGGAGGAACCTAACTGTCTGGGAAAGGTGTCCATCTGGTCAGGACAGGGGAGGAGATTTTTGATAATGAGTTCTTGGAAATAATTAGAATAGTAACGCCTTTAATTTTAATAACCTGCCCACCATCATGAATATGTATGCTTTTCACCATAAATGGACGCTTGCTTCACAAACCGGTGTACAAGTTTGGCGGAGAAATCCCCCTTGCACCCAGCGCCGCAATAAACATACCTGCTTTATAACTCTCTGCGAGTTGTAATGTTTGTTTTCGAGCGTCAATTTGGCACCCCAGATGGGACCCCCTCTGTCCGGCTGCGGGACCTGCTGAGGACGGGAGTCCTCTGGGCGCCCCCGAGATTTCTCGGAAGGACTCCCCAACTCATCCAGATCACCGCGGGGACAGACAAGGACCATCTCCTGCGGACCAGGTATGTTTTAGGGTTTCATGGGGGGGACCTGTAAGTCGTGAGGAGACGTCCTACGCGTGGTAAAGAGTCGGTGTACTCGCCCCGGGGTATGCTCAAGCTTGGGCTAATGGTGTGGGATCCCTGGGTTTTGGGTTAGTGTGTGGAATTGTAATATTGTTGATTATTTAGTGTATTTGTCATAAGATATCCCTACCGTGTTATTGTCTGTAATTGTTGTATGAGTGATTGAGACGCGGCACTGCTGCAGAGCGAGTGTGAAGTTCCGGTCCGCGGTTCCGTGTTCTCCGCGAGGAGAGCGGCCGGAGACGAACGAAGCGTACAGACGAACAACTGTACAGAAGCATTGTGTGAATCTAATAATGAGAATATTAAGTGGCAGTGTCTTGGACATTCGGATAACTTTTGTGATCCTATTTTTGTCTTAAAGTGCTTTGCTTGTAATACAGAGGTTTGGGTAGATCGGGAGGACGATTTTTGGTGTCCACAGTGTGGTAGCTGGACTGAGTGGGAAAAGATCGAGCGGGCGGGAGAGTTGCAACAAATAATCTGTGGAGACATAGCCTACCCCTGGAGATAAAGGTAGCAACAGCGGCAGCGGGGGGGTAACACCTAAGTGACACACGGAGATCAGGATCGCCTCTGAACTAAGGGGGTAAGGGAACATAAAAAGGGCAAAAATCAAGGAAGTGAGATACTGAAAAGTAGTACCCTAGGGTGTATTTTAGCACACTGGAAGGAGATCGGGGGCTCACCAGGTGGCAGCGTGGACAAGAAAACCTTAATTAAATATTGTAATCAAAGGTGGCCCCTTTACAAATTAGATGATCAGGAGAAATGGCCCTGAACGGGACTCTCAATTACAATACTATACTACAATTAATGCTGTTCCTTAGAAAGGAAGGAAAGTGGGATGAAGTCACATATGCGGATATGTTTTTCACCCTTTGGAACCACCCAGAGTACCAACGGGACTGCGGGCTATTACCTCCAGAAGACCCGATGGTACTAGCCTTAGAGAAAGAAAGACGAGGAGAAATGAAAGGTACTATAAAAAGATGTTGTTCAGCCTGTAGCATAGGGCAGAGATGCACAAAGCCTGAAAAGATTCGGGATCTTAAAGAAGACTATTTTCTTGACACTTACTTACCACCGGTTAGGAGAATAGAAGACCGTTGGGAGGGGGTAAGGGTTCCTCAAGAAGATAGAGAAACTGAAGCTGATTCCAAAACTGAATCCAAAACCCCACCTGACAGCCCTGTATCGTCCCGTACTCGGAAAAGGACAGAGCAAGCAGCGATTCAAGCACCCTTAAGGGAAGCCATGGGTCCGGACGGACTAGCCGTAATGATAAAAGTCCCTTTTTCCTCATTTGATTTAGAAACCTGGAAAAGTGTGGCAAAGAATTATCGGAATGATCCCGTAGGGGTTACTAGACATTTTCAGTTTCTGGTAAAGCAGCACAATCCTGACTGGAGTGATATCCAGTTATTATTAAATCACCTAACAGAAACTGAGAAACAACTGGTTTTAAAAACTGCTCACAATATAGCCACGGACCAACTGAAAGATTCAGGAAGGTACATTAAAGAACACTTCCCTTTGCACAACCCTCACTGGAACCCAAACAGGAGCATTCACTCAGAGGCGCTAGAAACTTACAGAGATGGGATTATAACAGGGATGGAGAGGACTATCCCGAAAGCCATTAACTGGTCAATGCTGTATGCTGTAAGACGAGGGCCGAAGGAGAGTCCCTCGGAGTTTCTAGATAAATTACGAGATGCAATGAGACGCTACAGCCCCTCGGACCCTGGATCAGAGATAGGAATCCAGCAGTTAGTGTCTCTCTTTTTAGGGCAGTCTGCCAACGATATCCGGAGGAAGCTGCAAAAACTGAGAACAACCGACAGCAGAAATCTAGAGACTCTGTTAGATGAGGCATGGAGAGTGTTTAACAACCGGGAGGAGGAGGATAAAAAAAGGGACAGACTGGCACTGGTGGTAGCAATACATGCAAGGGGGGAAACGAAAGCAGGGAATTTTTAGGAAACCATTAGAAAGAGATCAATGTGCATGGTGTAAGCAGAGAGGGCACTGGAAGAATGGGTCCCCAAAAAGACGAAAAGAAAAAATTCAGGCCCATTATAAAGAAGATTGACGGGGACCGGGGGAATCTACCCTAGCGGATCCACTGGTTACCCTAAGGCTAGGGAAAAAGCAACAAGAATAGAATTTTTGGTGGCTACAGGAGAAACGTATTCTGTTTTAAATCAAGCTCTGACCCCTATCTATACTGATTTTATAACAGTAACAGGAGCCACTGGCCGGAGCGAAAAGGCATATTTTCTCAAACCTCTTAAGTTCAAATTGGGAAAAAAATTGGGGATACACAAATTTTTATATCTGCCAAATTCGCCGAGACCCCTGTTAGGGCGAGATTTATTAGAGCAATTGGGAGCAGAAATTAAATTCAAAAAAGGGAAAATGGAACTCCGGATAAGAGAAGATCAACTAATTGAAATACTAAGTTTGGCCCTAATAGGAACTCCCATTTCTACAGGGGTGCCTGAGGAGATTAAAGCCCAAATTTATCCGGGGGTCTGGGCCTCGGGAGTGCCGGGGAGAGCAAAAAATGCTTCCCCAATAGTGATAAAGCCTCAACAAGGAGCACGACCGGTGAGAGTTAAACAGTATCCCCTTAGAATAGAGGACAGGGAGGGGATCCGACCAACTATAGATCGGTTTATTGAGTATGGGCTGCTGAAAGAATGTGAATCAGAGTAAAACACTCCAATATTACCTGTTAAGAAGCCGGATGGTAGCTATCGCATAGTGCAGGACCTCAGAGCTATCAACATAATTGTTGAGGATTTGCAAATCCATACACTCGTCTAACTAAACTGGTACCTGAATTGGCATGGTTTACCGTTTTGAACCTAAAGGATGCCTTTTTCTGCGTGCCTTTGAGCCCAGAGAGCCAGCTTTTATTTGCATTCGAATGGGAAAACCCAGAATCTGGGAGGAAAACACAGCTTACATGGACTGTGCTACCGCAGGGCTTCAAATATAGCTCGACACTTTTTGGAAATCAGCTAGCTAAAGACTTGGAACAGTGGAAACGCCCGCTTGGGTCAGGAGTGGTTTTGCAGTATGTGGACGATATATTACTCGCCCCTGGCACCAGAGAAACATGCATAAAATGGACTGTGAGCCTGTTAAATTTTCTTGGACTTAATGGCTATACAGTTTCTTCACAGAAAGCACAGATAGCCCAGCAGCAAGTGACCTATCTGGGATATGAAATAACCGCAGGCCAACGGACTGCCAACGGCCAACGGCAAGGAGAGGAAAGAGGTCATCTGCCAGACACCTCGACCACAGACGCCTAAGGAACTTCGAACCTTCCTAGGAATGACAGGATTGTGTCGTCTCTGGATATATAACTACGGACTTTTGGTAAAGCCTCTATACGAGTTATTAAAATCTGACTCAAAGAATATTATATGGAATAGGGAGGCAGACAAAGCCTTCCATCAATTAAAAAAGAGGTTAATGGAAGCACCTGGCCTGGGATTACCTGACACTACTAAACCTTTCTGGTTGTTTTCCTATGAAAAGCAAGGAATGGCCTTAGGAGTCCTAGCCCAGAATTTGGGACCCGATCGAAGGGCGGTGGCATACTTCTCCAAAAACAGCTTGACGAAGTAAGTAAAGGGTGGCCTAGCTGTCTCCGAGCGGTGGCAGCAGTGGTAATAAACATCCAAGAGGCCCGTAAGTTCACCCTAGGCCAGAAAATCACAGTTATGGTATCACATACAGTCTCAGCAGTACTGGAAGTAAAAGGGGGGCATTGGCTTTCACCTCAGAGGTTTCTTAAGTACCAGGCTATCCTGATAGAGCAAGATGATGTAGAAATGACGGTAACTAATATTGTCAATCCAGCCGCTTTCCTCAGCGGAACCGAAGGAGACTCAGTGACCCACGACTGCTTGGAAACAATCGAGGCGGTGTACTCCAGCCGACCAGACCTGAAAGAAGAACCATTGGAGGATGCAGAGGATTCCTGGTTCACCGACGGGAGCGGCTTCATTCAACAGGGGATACGCAAAGCTGGCTATGCGGTAACCACCACAGAGAAGGTAATAGAATCCAAGGCCCTGGCCCCAAAGACATCAGCCCAAAAGGCTGAGATTATAGCACTAACCCGAGCCCTGGAATTGGCCAAAGGAAAACGGATAAATATCTGGACAGACTCTAAATATGTTTTTGGGGTGGTGCATGCTCACGGGGCGGTCTGGAGAGGAAGAGGACTCTTATCTACACAAGGGAAGCACATCAAACATGCTGAAGAAATTCTCAAACTCTTAGATGCAGTATTACTGCCTGCCAAAGTGACTTAATGGCTATAAAGTTTCTTCACAGAAAGCACAGCAACAAGTGACCTTTTTCGTTATTATGGGCAGTGGTCATGGCAGAACATAGAAAATCCATTGGGGAACAGAGGCACTTTACAGATACCTGAACAGGCTAATATGTGCTCGAAATCTATATGCCACTGTCAAACAAGTCACTCAGCAGTGTGAGGTGTGTCTACAGAACAACCCTAAGACAGGCCCCAGAGTCCAATTTGGCCAGATAGGGAAGGGAAACTATCCGGGACAACAATGGCAAATTGATTTTTCAGAACTTCCAAGAAAAGGGGGTTTCGATACCTATTGGTGTTAACTGATACCTTTTCAGGATGGCCAGAGGCATTTCCCTGTCGAACCAACAAAACAAGAGAAGTGGTCAAAGCATTGTTGCATGAAATTATACCAAGGTTCGGGGTTCCCGCAGTAATTTCCTCGGACCGAGGATCTCATTTCACTGCAAGGGTTGTTTCGAAAGTAAGCAGACTATTGGGTATAGACTGGCAACTTCACACCCCATACAACCCACGATCGAGTGGTCAAGTAGAAAAGATGAATCACTTGATCAAAACGCAAATTGTGAAACTAGGCCAGGAAGCTAACTTGGCCTGGCCTCAATCACTACCCTTAGCCCTTCTCAGGATAAGAACAAAACCCAGAACCGAAGAAGGTTTGAGCCCCTTTGAAATACTGTATGGGAGACCATATAGTGTACAAGACGGAATATCCACAGAGCTGGGGAATGAAATACTAACAGATTACCTGATAAATTTACAAAAACAGCTCCGAGAGGTAGAAAAACTGGTTCTGGGAACAAGAGCTCGTGGGCTGGATGGACCAGTACACGAGATCGAACCTGGGGACTACGTAAGTCTTTCACAGATTCACCACTGAAGCCAAAGGGGGAAGGTCCCTTCCAGGTACTGCTGACCACTCACACGGCCATAAAGATCAAGGAAAAAGCCACTTGGATCCATTGGACTCACGTCAAGAGGGCTCCAGAACCCCAATGGACATCAACACAGACCGGACCCCTGAAACTTCTCCTCCAACGAAAAGATGGACATTAATGACTTTAATAGTCATCAACATGCCAGGACTTTGTGTTTCAGGGGGAGGGACACGGGGTGTGAAAACATATTCACGAAATCTGGAAACACTGGTAAGGGCTACTAATCTGTCAGACTGTTGGGTATGTACTACCCTACCCAAAGGAGAAATGAAATTGCCTCTATGTGGGGTGGCAGCAAGCAATTGGAACAATGCTAACGGAACCTGGCCTAAATGTTGGGCAAAAGGGGGGGATGAGTCGAATGGGTATTGTGAGTACGATGATAATATCTACACCTTAGGACCCAGATTTGATCTACAACTGTTGAAAGAAGAGTTTGTGGTATTAATTAGCAATAACAGTTGTGCATGGGAACACGGGGAATATAGACACAGTGGGCCGGTGAATAAGACAACAACTTGGGGATGGAGCAAGTACTGGATTAATAAGACAACTGTTGATGTGGGAAGTTGGGATCTAACAGGGATAAGGGTAACATATATTGACTTTTGCGACAAAACACAACTAGTTGCATATAAAAGTAGTGGTATTTCCGAAGGAGAAGGATATTCCTGGGAGTATGGACGGTACCAGGCGGGGAAATTTTTAGGTGCGAATTTGATGGCAACTATTGGACCCTGTAAGTTACCTAAAGGGTATTGGTTGTTGTGTGGAGATGGATATAGTAGAAAACAGCTGCCCGGAGGATGGAAGGGAACTTGCACAATAGGCTATCTAACTAGCCAGGATACGGTGTTTAATCAGTCTGAAATCCCCTCAGGAATGCTGGGAACACCTTGGAGGAGAATTCGGGGAGTGGAAAACCCTCTAGTGACGAGGGGAACAAGGTTCCACAGCTTTGTAAGATGGTTTATACCGTTCCTGGGCGTCAGTGAATTGGAAAAGGCAATTGTGAACATATCGGCCACTATAGAAGTGCTTGAGAAATCTACAATCGATGCTATACAAGCACTTCAACAAGAAGTCCAGTCATTAGCAAATGTGGTGGGACAAAACAGAATGGCATTAGACTTATTAACCTGGAAAGAAGGCTTATGTGCCTCATAATGTGATTAATCAAAGCTGTTGTTCATATGTAAACCAGAATGGGTAAGTTTAAAAAATCTCATAGCTAAAACTCAGATTTTGCATTTGACTGCGCAAGATGACACCACATTAGGGTTTTCTGACCTTTGGGAAAAGTTAACCTCGTGGTTACCTAACTTTGCTTGGATTAAGCGACTGTTTATCCTTCTAATAGCAATACTTATGTTAGGAATTTAGTGTGTGCATTAATTAGATGTCTTATGTGTTGTACCAGGGGGGCCAAAGACAAATATAATCAATGGAAGAAGCATCAGCTCCGTGAACGAGTGGAATCTGGGAAGTATTTTAGAAATCAGATGGGGAGAGAGAATATGTTATAGGTGATTGTAAAAGAATTTACAAAGTTAAAAGAAAAGGGGGGACTTGATTCAGAAAACGAACGGTTACAGTTTGTTAGTGCAGATGTAATAAAGCCTGGGAAAGAACAAAAGCTCGGAGTCAAAGCATTCCAAGATAAAGAAATGGCCTTGTGTATAAGATAGCGGGAGCAGCTGCATGCTAAGGAGGTGCTGAGGAGGAACCTAACTGTCTGGGAAAGGTGTCCATCTGGTCAGGACAGGGGAGGAGATTTTTGATAATGAGTTCTTGGAAATAATTAGAATAGTAACGCCTTTAATTTTAATAACCTGCCCACCATCATGAATATGTATGCTTTTCACCATAAATGGACGCTTGCTTCACAAACCGGTGTACAAGTTTGGCGGAGAAATCCCCCTTGCACCCAGCGCCGCAATAAACATACCTGCTTTATAACTCTCTGCGAGTTGTAATGTTTGTTTCCGCGCGTCACCTTCACCACGGTGCTCGGGGTGCCGCCGGGAGATCAGCCGCGCTCGCAGCGGTACCACCGCGCGCCTCCGAGTGCCGCTGAGCGCTCTCCCGATATCGCCGCTCCGTCACCCCGCTTTTCTAGGTGCCGCCGGGCGCTCTGCCGAGCTCGCCGCACTACAACCGTGCGCCTCCGAGTGCCGCCGAGCGCTCTCACGGTATCGCCACTCGTTGACCCTGCGCTTCGGGTTGCAGCCAGGCGCTCTCCCGAGGTCGACGCGCTGCCACCCAGCGCCGGCGAGTGCCACCGGGAACCCTACAGACTCTTCAGGGCCCTAGGGAACACCACAGGCCCCTACGGAACCGTACGAGACTCTACAGGCCGCTAGGGAACACCACAGGCCCCTACGGAAACCTACACAACACTCTGGAAACTTATGGAACCCTACAAGCTCCTACCAACCCCTGCGGGCACTTACACAACCCTACAGGTCCCTACGGCAATCTACGGGACTCTACGGGCCCCTAGGGAACCCTACAGATTTCGACGGAACCCTACGAGCCCCTCTGGAACCCTACAGAGTCCCGAGCTCTGGAACCATTGTTCGAGCTCGCCGTTGTACCAGCGTGCGCCTCTGCGTGTTGCTGCGCGTCCTCCCGACCACGCCGATTCATCACCCCGCTCTTCAGGGTGATGCGGGGCTCTCCCGAGCTCGCCGCGCTACTACCGTGCTCCTCCAGGTGTCGCAGTGCGCCTTCCGACCGCTCCGTATATACACCCCGCTCGGCAGGGTGCCTCCGGGCGCTCTGCCGAGCTTGCTGCGCTACCGCTCTGCGCCTCCGGGTGTCGCTGCGCATCCTCCCAACCCCGACGCACCCTCATCCCACCCCTCCGGGTGCCGTCGGGCGCCAACTCGATCCCGCCGAGCCTTAACCCACCCCTCGGGATGGTGACGGGCGCACGTCCCACCTGCCCGAGCCGCTCCCCCCGCCCTTCGGGGTGCCGACGAGTCCTCGTCCGACTCACCCGTGCCCTCAGCGCGCTCTTCGGGGTGCCGCCGGGCACTGTCCGAGCTCACCGCGCTACCACCCTGCGCCTCCGGCTGTCGCTCCGCCTCCTCCCGACCACGCCGATCCTTCACCCCGCTCTTCGGGGTGCTGCGGGGCTCTTCCGAGCTCGCCGCGCTACCACCGTGAGCTTCCGGGTGCCGCTGTACGTCCGGTCGACCCGACGCACGCTCATCCCGCTCCTCGGGGTGCCGCCGGACGCTCTCCCGAGCTCTTCGCGCTCCACCCTGCGCATGTGAGTGCCACTGGGTGCTCTCGGGATCTCGCCGCAGTACCACCGTGCGCCTCCGAGTGCCGCCGAGCGCTCTCCCGGTATCGCCACTCGTTGACCCCGCACGTCGGGGTGCCGCCAGGGGCTCTCCCGATATCGCCGCTCCTTCACCACAGTGCTCGGGGTGCCGCCGGGCGCTCTCCCGAGCTTGCCGCACTACCACCGTGCGCTGACAAGTGCCAGCGGGCACTCTCGGGATCTCGCCGCTGTACCACAGCGCGCCTCCGAGTGCCGCTGAGCGCTCTCCCGATATCGCCGCCCCTTTGATTCAGAAAACGAACGGTTACAGTTTGTTAGTGCAGTTGTATTACAGTCTGGGAAAGAACAAAAGCTCGGGGCCCCAGAATTCCAAGATAAAGAAATGGCTTTGTGTATAAGATAGCGGGAGCAGCTGCATGCTAAGGAGGTGCTGAGGAGGAACCTAACTGTCTGGGAAAGGTGTCCATCTGGTCAGGACAGGGGAGGAGATTTTTGATAATGAGTTCTTGGAAATAATTAGAATAGTAACGCCTTTAATTTTAATAACCTGCCCACCATCATGAATATGTATGCTTTTCACCATAAATGGACGCTTGCTTCACAAACCGGTGTACAAGTTTGGCGGAGAAATCCCCCTTGCACCCAGCGCCGCAATAAACATACCTGCTTTATAACTCTCTGCGAGTTGTAATGTTTGTTTTCGAGCGTCAATTTGGCACCCCAGATGGGACCCCCTCTGTCCGGCTGCGGGACCTGCTGAGGACGGGAGTCCTCTGGGCGCCCCCGAGATTTCTCGGAAGGACTCCCCAACTCATCCAGATCACCGCGGGGACAGACAAGGACCATCTCCTGCGGACCAGGTATGTTTTAGGGTTTCATGGGGGGGACCTGTAAGTCGTGAGGAGACGTCCTACGCGTGGTAAAGAGTCGGTGTACTCGCCCCGGGGTATGCTCAAGCTTGGGCTAATGGTGTGGGATCCCTGGGTTTTGGGTTAGTGTGTGGAATTGTAATATTGTTGATTATTTAGTGTATTTGTCATAAGATATCCCTACCGTGTTATTGTCTGTAATTGTTGTATGAGTGATTGAGACGCGGCACTGCTGCAGAGCGAGTGTGAAGTTCCGGTCCGCGGTTCCGTGTTCTCCGCGAGGAGAGCGGCCGGAGACGAACGAAGCGTACAGACGAACAACTGTACAGAAGCATTGTGTGAATCTAATAATGAGAATATTAAGTGGCAGTGTCTTGGACATTCGGATAACTTTTGTGATCCTATTTTTGTCTTAAAGTGCTTTGCTTGTAATACAGAGGTTTGGGTAGATCGGGAGGACGATTTTTGGTGTCCACAGTGTGGTAGCTGGACTGAGTGGGAAAAGATCGAGCGGGCGGGAGAGTTGCAACAAATAATCTGTGGAGACATAGCCTACCCCTGGAGATAAAGGTAGCAACAGCGGCAGCGGGGGGGTAACACCTAAGTGACACACGGAGATCAGGATCGCCTCTGAACTAAGGGGGTAAGGGAACATAAAAAGGGCAAAAATCAAGGAAGTGAGATACTGAAAAGTAGTACCCTAGGGTGTATTTTAGCACACTGGAAGGAGATCGGGGGCTCACCAGGTGGCAGCGTGGACAAGAAAACCTTAATTAAATATTGTAATCAAAGGTGGCCCCTTTACAAATTAGATGATCAGGAGAAATGGCCCTGAACGGGACTCTCAATTACAATACTATACTACAATTAATGCTGTTCCTTAGAAAGGAAGGAAAGTGGGATGAAGTCACATATGCGGATATGTTTTTCACCCTTTGGAACCACCCAGAGTACCAA
This sequence comes from Numenius arquata, assembly GCF_964106895.1. Classification (NCBI taxonomy): domain Eukaryota; kingdom Metazoa; phylum Chordata; class Aves; order Charadriiformes; family Scolopacidae; genus Numenius; species Numenius arquata. Next base: position 62,441 of record NW_027414230.1, on the reverse strand, counting down.
CGGGACTGCGGGCTATTACCTCCAGAAGACCCGATGGTACTAGCCTTAGAGAAAGAAAGACGAGGAGAAATGAAAGGTACTATAAAAAGATGTTGTTCAGCCTGTAGCATAGGGCAGAGATGCACAAAGCCTGAAAAGATTCGGGATCTTAAAGAAGACTATTTTCTTGACACTTACTTACCACCGGTTAGGAGAATAGAAGACCGTTGGGAGGGGGTAAGGGTTCCTCAAGAAGATAGAGAAACTGAAGCTGATTCCAAAACTGAATCCAAAACCCCACCTGACAGCCCTGTATCGTCCCGTACTCGGAAAAGGACAGAGCAAGCAGCGATTCAAGCACCCTTAAGGGAAGCCATGGGTCCGGACGGACTAGCCGTAATGATAAAAGTCCCTTTTTCCTCATTTGATTTAGAAACCTGGAAAAGTGTGGCAAAGAATTATCGGAATGATCCCGTAGGGGTTACTAGACATTTTCAGTTTCTGGTAAAGCAGCACAATCCTGACTGGAGTGATATCCAGTTATTATTAAATCACCTAACAGAAACTGAGAAACAACTGGTTTTAAAAACTGCTCACAATATAGCCACGGACCAACTGAAAGATTCAGGAAGGTACATTAAAGAACACTTCCCTTTGCACAACCCTCACTGGAACCCAAACAGGAGCATTCACTCAGAGGCGCTAGAAACTTACAGAGATGGGATTATAACAGGGATGGAGAGGACTATCCCGAAAGCCATTAACTGGTCAATGCTGTATGCTGTAAGACGAGGGCCGAAGGAGAGTCCCTCGGAGTTTCTAGATAAATTACGAGATGCAATGAGACGCTACAGCCCCTCGGACCCTGGATCAGAGATAGGAATCCAGCAGTTAGTGTCTCTCTTTTTAGGGCAGTCTGCCAACGATATCCGGAGGAAGCTGCAAAAACTGAGAACAACCGACAGCAGAAATCTAGAGACTCTGTTAGATGAGGCATGGAGAGTGTTTAACAACCGGGAGGAGGAGGATAAAAAAAGGGACAGACTGGCACTGGTGGTAGCAATACATGCAAGGGGGGAAACGAAAGCAGGGAATTTTTAGGAAACCATTAGAAAGAGATCAATGTGCATGGTGTAAGCAGAGAGGGCACTGGAAGAATGGGTCCCCAAAAAGACGAAAAGAAAAAATTCAGGCCCATTATAAAGAAGATTGACGGGGACCGGGGGAATCTACCCTAGCGGATCCACTGGTTACCCTAAGGCTAGGGAAAAAGCAACAAGAATAGAATTTTTGGTGGCTACAGGAGAAACGTATTCTGTTTTAAATCAAGCTCTGACCCCTATCTATACTGATTTTATAACAGTAACAGGAGCCACTGGCCGGAGCGAAAAGGCATATTTTCTCAAACCTCTTAAGTTCAAATTGGGAAAAAAATTGGGGATACACAAATTTTTATATCTGCCAAATTCGCCGAGACCCCTGTTAGGGCGAGATTTATTAGAGCAATTGGGAGCAGAAATTAAATTCAAAAAAGGGAAAATGGAACTCCGGATAAGAGAAGATCAACTAATTGAAATACTAAGTTTGGCCCTAATAGGAACTCCCATTTCTACAGGGGTGCCTGAGGAGATTAAAGCCCAAATTTATCCGGGGGTCTGGGCCTCGGGAGTGCCGGGGAGAGCAAAAAATGCTTCCCCAATAGTGATAAAGCCTCAACAAGGAGCACGACCGGTGAGAGTTAAACAGTATCCCCTTAGAATAGAGGACAGGGAGGGGATCCGACCAACTATAGATCGGTTTATTGAGTATGGGCTGCTGAAAGAATGTGAATCAGAGTAAAACACTCCAATATTACCTGTTAAGAAGCCGGATGGTAGCTATCGCATAGTGCAGGACCTCAGAGCTATCAACATAATTGTTGAGGATTTGCAAATCCATACACTCGTCTAACTAAACTGGTACCTGAATTGGCATGGTTTACCGTTTTGAACCTAAAGGATGCCTTTTTCTGCGTGCCTTTGAGCCCAGAGAGCCAGCTTTTATTTGCATTCGAATGGGAAAACCCAGAATCTGGGAGGAAAACACAGCTTACATGGACTGTGCTACCGCAGGGCTTCAAATATAGCTCGACACTTTTTGGAAATCAGCTAGCTAAAGACTTGGAACAGTGGAAACGCCCGCTTGGGTCAGGAGTGGTTTTGCAGTATGTGGACGATATATTACTCGCCCCTGGCACCAGAGAAACATGCATAAAATGGACTGTGAGCCTGTTAAATTTTCTTGGACTTAATGGCTATACAGTTTCTTCACAGAAAGCACAGATAGCCCAGCAGCAAGTGACCTATCTGGGATATGAAATAACCGCAGGCCAACGGACTGCCAACGGCCAACGGCAAGGAGAGGAAAGAGGTCATCTGCCAGACACCTCGACCACAGACGCCTAAGGAACTTCGAACCTTCCTAGGAATGACAGGATTGTGTCGTCTCTGGATATATAACTACGGACTTTTGGTAAAGCCTCTATACGAGTTATTAAAATCTGACTCAAAGAATATTATATGGAATAGGGAGGCAGACAAAGCCTTCCATCAATTAAAAAAGAGGTTAATGGAAGCACCTGGCCTGGGATTACCTGACACTACTAAACCTTTCTGGTTGTTTTCCTATGAAAAGCAAGGAATGGCCTTAGGAGTCCTAGCCCAGAATTTGGGACCCGATCGAAGGGCGGTGGCATACTTCTCCAAAAACAGCTTGACGAAGTAAGTAAAGGGTGGCCTAGCTGTCTCCGAGCGGTGGCAGCAGTGGTAATAAACATCCAAGAGGCCCGTAAGTTCACCCTAGGCCAGAAAATCACAGTTATGGTATCACATACAGTCTCAGCAGTACTGGAAGTAAAAGGGGGGCATTGGCTTTCACCTCAGAGGTTTCTTAAGTACCAGGCTATCCTGATAGAGCAAGATGATGTAGAAATGACGGTAACTAATATTGTCAATCCAGCCGCTTTCCTCAGCGGAACCGAAGGAGACTCAGTGACCCACGACTGCTTGGAAACAATCGAGGCGGTGTACTCCAGCCGACCAGACCTGAAAGAAGAACCATTGGAGGATGCAGAGGATTCCTGGTTCACCGACGGGAGCGGCTTCATTCAACAGGGGATACGCAAAGCTGGCTATGCGGTAACCACCACAGAGAAGGTAATAGAATCCAAGGCCCTGGCCCCAAAGACATCAGCCCAAAAGGCTGAGATTATAGCACTAACCCGAGCCCTGGAATTGGCCAAAGGAAAACGGATAAATATCTGGACAGACTCTAAATATGTTTTTGGGGTGGTGCATGCTCACGGGGCGGTCTGGAGAGGAAGAGGACTCTTATCTACACAAGGGAAGCACATCAAACATGCTGAAGAAATTCTCAAACTCTTAGATGCAGTATTACTGCCTGCCAAAGTGACTTAATGGCTATAAAGTTTCTTCACAGAAAGCACAGCAACAAGTGACCTTTTTCGTTATTATGGGCAGTGGTCATGGCAGAACATAGAAAATCCATTGGGGAACAGAGGCACTTTACAGATACCTGAACAGGCTAATATGTGCTCGAAATCTATATGCCACTGTCAAACAAGTCACTCAGCAGTGTGAGGTGTGTCTACAGAACAACCCTAAGACAGGCCCCAGAGTCCAATTTGGCCAGATAGGGAAGGGAAACTATCCGGGACAACAATGGCAAATTGATTTTTCAGAACTTCCAAGAAAAGGGGGTTTCGATACCTATTGGTGTTAACTGATACCTTTTCAGGATGGCCAGAGGCATTTCCCTGTCGAACCAACAAAACAAGAGAAGTGGTCAAAGCATTGTTGCATGAAATTATACCAAGGTTCGGGGTTCCCGCAGTAATTTCCTCGGACCGAGGATCTCATTTCACTGCAAGGGTTGTTTCGAAAGTAAGCAGACTATTGGGTATAGACTGGCAACTTCACACCCCATACAACCCACGATCGAGTGGTCAAGTAGAAAAGATGAATCACTTGATCAAAACGCAAATTGTGAAACTAGGCCAGGAAGCTAACTTGGCCTGGCCTCAATCACTACCCTTAGCCCTTCTCAGGATAAGAACAAAACCCAGAACCGAAGAAGGTTTGAGCCCCTTTGAAATACTGTATGGGAGACCATATAGTGTACAAGACGGAATATCCACAGAGCTGGGGAATGAAATACTAACAGATTACCTGATAAATTTACAAAAACAGCTCCGAGAGGTAGAAAAACTGGTTCTGGGAACAAGAGCTCGTGGGCTGGATGGACCAGTACACGAGATCGAACCTGGGGACTACGTAAGTCTTTCACAGATTCACCACTGAAGCCAAAGGGGGAAGGTCCCTTCCAGGTACTGCTGACCACTCACACGGCCATAAAGATCAAGGAAAAAGCCACTTGGATCCATTGGACTCACGTCAAGAGGGCTCCAGAACCCCAATGGACATCAACACAGACCGGACCCCTGAAACTTCTCCTCCAACGAAAAGATGGACATTAATGACTTTAATAGTCATCAACATGCCAGGACTTTGTGTTTCAGGGGGAGGGACACGGGGTGTGAAAACATATTCACGAAATCTGGAAACACTGGTAAGGGCTACTAATCTGTCAGACTGTTGGGTATGTACTACCCTACCCAAAGGAGAAATGAAATTGCCTCTATGTGGGGTGGCAGCAAGCAATTGGAACAATGCTAACGGAACCTGGCCTAAATGTTGGGCAAAAGGGGGGGATGAGTCGAATGGGTATTGTGAGTACGATGATAATATCTACACCTTAGGACCCAGATTTGATCTACAACTGTTGAAAGAAGAGTTTGTGGTATTAATTAGCAATAACAGTTGTGCATGGGAACACGGGGAATATAGACACAGTGGGCCGGTGAATAAGACAACAACTTGGGGATGGAGCAAGTACTGGATTAATAAGACAACTGTTGATGTGGGAAGTTGGGATCTAACAGGGATAAGGGTAACATATATTGACTTTTGCGACAAAACACAACTAGTTGCATATAAAAGTAGTGGTATTTCCGAAGGAGAAGGATATTCCTGGGAGTATGGACGGTACCAGGCGGGGAAATTTTTAGGTGCGAATTTGATGGCAACTATTGGACCCTGTAAGTTACCTAAAGGGTATTGGTTGTTGTGTGGAGATGGATATAGTAGAAAACAGCTGCCCGGAGGATGGAAGGGAACTTGCACGATAGGCTATCTAACTAGCCAGGATACGGTGTTTAATCAGTCTGAAATCCCCTCAGGAATGCTGGGAACACCTTGGAGGAGAATTCGGGGAGTGGAAAACCCTCTAGTGACGAGGGGAACAAGGTTCCACAGCTTTGTAAGATGGTTTATACCGTTCCTGGGCGTCAGTGAATTGGAAAAGGCAATTGTGAACATATCGGCCACTATAGAAGTGCTTGAGAAATCTACAATCGATGCTATACAAGCACTTCAACAAGAAGTCCAGTCATTAGCAAATGTGGTGGGACAAAACAGAATGGCATTAGACTTATTAACCTGGAAAGAAGGCTTATGTGCCTCATAATGTGATTAATCAAAGCTGTTGTTCATATGTAAACCAGAATGGGTAAGTTTAAAAAATCTCATAGCTAAAACTCAGATTTTGCATTTGACTGCGCAAGATGACACCACATTAGGGTTTTCTGACCTTTGGGAAAAGTTAACCTCGTGGTTACCTAACTTTGCTTGGATTAAGCGACTGTTTATCCTTCTAATAGCAATACTTATGTTAGGAATTTAGTGTGTGCATTAATTAGATGTCTTATGTGTTGTACCAGGGGGGCCAAAGACAAATATAATCAATGGAAGAAGCATCAGCTCCGTGAACGAGTGGAATCTGGGAAGTATTTTAGAAATCAGATGGGGAGAGAGAATATGTTATAGGTGATTGTAAAAGAATTTACAAAGTTAAAAGAAAAGGGGGGACTTGATTCAGAAAACGAACGGTTACAGTTTGTTAGTGCAGATCTAATAAAGCCTGGGAAAGAACAAAAGCTCGGAGTCAAAGCATTCCAAGATAAAGAAATGGCCTTGTGTATAAGATAGCGGGAGCAGCTGCATGCTAAGGAGGTGCTGAGGAGGAACCTAACTGTCTGGGAAAGGTGTCCATCTGGTCAGGACAGGGGAGGAGATTTTTGATAATGAGTTCTTGGAAATAATTAGAATAGTAACGCCTTTAATTTTAATAACCTGCCCACCATCATGAATATGTATGCTTTTCACCATAAATGGACGCTTGCTTCACAAACCGGTGTACAAGTTTGGCGGAGAAATCCCCCTTGCACCCAGCGCCGCAATAAACATACCTGCTTTATAACTCTCTGCGAGTTGTAATGTTTGTTTCCGCGCGTCACCTTCACCACGGTGCTCGGGGTGCCGCCGGGAGATCAGCCGCGCTCGCAGCGGTACCACCGCGCGCCTCCGAGTGCCGCTGAGCGCTCTCCCGATATCGCCGCTCCGTCACCCCGCTTTTCTAGGTGCCGCCGGGCGCTCTGCCGAGCTCGCCGCACTACAACCGTGCGCCTCCGAGTGCCGCCGAGCGCTCTCACGGTATCGCCACTCGTTGACCCTGCGCTTCGGGTTGCAGCCAGGCGCTCTCCCGAGGTCGACGCGCTGCCACCCAGCGCCGGCGAGTGCCACCGGGAACCCTACAGACTCTTCAGGGCCCTAGGGAACACCACAGGCCCCTACGGAACCGTACGAGACTCTACAGGCCGCTAGGGAACACCACAGGCCCCTACGGAACCCTACACAACACTCTGGAAACTTATGGAACCCTACAAGCTCCTACCAACCCCTGCGGGCACTTACACAACCCTACAGGTCCCTACGGAAATCTACGGGACTCTATGGGCCCCTAGGGAACCCTACAGATTTCGACGGAACCCTACGAGCCCCTCTGGAACCCTACAGAGTCCCGAGCTCTGGAACCATTGTTCGAGCTCGCCGTTGTACCAGCGTGCGCCTCTGCGTGTTGCTGCGCGTCCTCCCGACCACGCCGATTCATCACCCCGCTCTTCAGGGTGATGCGGGGCTCTCCCGAGCTCGCCGCGCTACTACCGTGCTCCTCCAGGTGTCGCAGTGCGCCTTCCGACCGCTCCGTATATACACCCCGCTCGGCAGGGTGCCTCCGGGCGCTCTGCCGAGCTTGCTGCGCTACCGCTCTGCGCCTCCGGGTGTCGCTGCGCATCCTCCCAACCCCGACGCACCCTCATCCCACCCCTCCGGGTGCCGTCGGGCGCCAACTCGATCCCGCCGAGCCTTAACCCACCCCTCGGGATGGTGACGGGCGCACGTCCCACCTGCCCGAGCCGCTCCCCCCGCCCTTCGGGGTGCCGACGAGTCCTCGTCCGACTCACCCGTGCCCTCAGCGCGCTCTTCGGGGTGCCGCCGGGCACTGTCCGAGCTCACCGCGCTACCACCCTGCGCCTCCGGCTGTCGCTCCGCCTCCTCCCGACCACGCCGATCCTTCACCCCGCTCTTCGGGGTGCTGCGGGGCTCTTCCGAGCTCGCCGCGCTACCACCGTGAGCTTCCGGGTGCCGCTGTACGTCCGGTCGACCCGACGCACGCTCATCCCGCTCCTCGGGGTGCCGCCGGACGCTCTCCCGAGCTCTTCGCGCTCCACCCTGCGCATGTGAGTGCCACTGGGTGCTCTCGGGATCTCGCCGCAGTACCACCGTGCGCCTCCGAGTGCCGCCGAGCGCTCTCCCGGTATCGCCACTCGTTGACCCCGCACGTCGGGGTGCCGCCAGGGGCTCTCCCGATATCGCCGCTCCTTCACCACAGTGCTCGGGGTGCCGCCGGGCGCTCTCCCGAGCTTGCCGCACTACCACCGTGCGCTGACAAGTGCCAGCGGGCACTCTCGGGATCTCGCCGCTGTACCACAGCGCGCCTCCGAGTGCCGCTGAGCGCTCTCCCGATATCGCCGCCCCTTTGATTCAGAAAACGAACGGTTACAGTTTGTTAGTGCAGTTGTATTACAGTCTGGGAAAGAACAAAAGCTCGGGGCCCCAGAATTCCAAGATAAAGAAATGGCTTTGTGTATAAGATAGCGGGAGCAGCTGCATGCTAAGGAGGTGCTGAGGAGGAACCTAACTGTCTGGGAAAGGTGTCCATCTGGTCAGGACAGGGGAGGAGATTTTTGATAATGAGTTCTTGGAAATAATTAGAATAGTAACGCCTTTAATTTTAATAACCTGCCCACCATCATGAATATGTATGCTTTTCACCATAAATGGACGCTTGCTTCACAAACCGGTGTACAAGTTTGGCGGAGAAATCCCCCTTGCACCCAGCGCCGCAATAAACATACCTGCTTTATAACTCTCTGCGAGTTGTAATGTTTGTTTTCGAGCGTCAATTTGGCACCCCAGATGGGACCCCCTCTGTCCGGCTGCGGGACCTGCTGAGGACGGGAGTCCTCTGGGCGCCCCCGAGATTTCTCGGAAGGACTCCCCAACTCATCCAGATCACCGCGGGGACAGACAAGGACCATCTCCTGCGGACCAGGTATGTTTTAGGGTTTCATGGGGGGGACCTGTAAGTCGTGAGGAGACGTCCTACGCGTGGTAAAGAGTCGGTGTACTCGCCCCGGGGTATGCTCAAGCTTGGGCTAATGGTGTGGGATCCCTGGGTTTTGGGTTAGTGTGTGGAATTGTAATATTGTTGATTATTTAGTGTATTTGTCATAAGATATCCCTACCGTGTTATTGTCTGTAATTGTTGTATGAGTGATTGAGACGCGGCACTGCTGCAGAGCGAGTGTGAAGTTCCGGTCCGCGGTTCCGTGTTCTCCGCGAGGAGAGCGGCCGGAGACGAACGAAGCGTACAGACGAACAACTGTACAGAAGCATTGTGTGAATCTAATAATGAGAATATTAAGTGGCAGTGTCTTGGACATTCGGATAACTTTTGTGATCCTATTTTTGTCTTAAAGTGCTTTGCTTGTAATACAGAGGTTTGGGTAGATCGGGAGGACGATTTTTGGTGTCCACAGTGTGGTAGCTGGACTGAGTGGGAAAAGATCGAGCGGGCGGGAGAGTTGCAACAAATAATCTGTGGAGACATAGCCTACCCCTGGAGATAAAGGTAGCAACAGCGGCAGCGGGGGGGTAACACCTAAGTGACACACGGAGATCAGGATCGCCTCTGAACTAAGGGGGTAAGGGAACATAAAAAGGGCAAAAATCAAGGAAGTGAGATACTGAAAAGTAGTACCCTAGGGTGTATTTTAGCACACTGGAAGGAGATCGGGGGCTCACCAGGTGGCAGCGTGGACAAGAAAACCTTAATTAAATATTGTAATCAAAGGTGGCCCCTTTACAAATTAGATGATCAGGAGAAATGGCCCTGAACGGGACTCTCAATTACAATACTATACTACAATTAATGCTGTTCCTTAGAAAGGAAGGAAAGTGGGATGAAGTCACATATGCGGATATGTTTTTCACCCTTTGGAACCACCCAGAGTACCAACGGGACTGCGGGCTATTACCTCCAGAAGACCCGATGGTACTAGCCTTAGAGAAAGAAAGACGAGGAGAAATGAAAGGTACTATAAAAAGATGTTGTTCAGCCTGTAGCATAGGGCAGAGATGCACAAAGCCTGAAAAGATTCGGGATCTTAAAGAAGACTATTTTCTTGACACTTACTTACCACCGGTTAGGGGAATAGAAGACCGTTGGGAGGGGGTAAGGGTTCCTCAAGAAGATAGAGAAACTGAAGCTGATTCCAAAACTGAATCCAAAACCCCACCTGACAGCCCTGTATCGTCCCGTACTCGGAAAAGGACAGAGCAAGCAGCGATTCAAGCACCCTTAAGGGAAGCCATGGGTCCGGACGGACTAGCCGTAATGATAAAAGTCCCTTTTTCCTCATTTGATTTAGAAACCTGGAAAAGTGTGGCAAAGAATTATCGGAATGATCCCGTAGGGGTTACTAGACATTTTCAGTTTCTGGTAAAGCAGCACAATCCTGACTGGAGTGATATCCAGTTATTATTAAATCACCTAACAGAAACTGAGAAACAACTGGTTTTAAAAACTGCTCACAATATAGCCACGGACCAACTGAAAGATTCAGGAAGGTACATTAAAGAACACTTCCCTTTGCACAACCCTCACTGGAACCCAAACAGGAGCATTCACTCAGAGGCGCTAGAAACTTACAGAGATGGGATTATAACAGGGATGGAGAGGACTATCCCGAAAGCCATTAACTGGTCAATGCTGTATGCTGTAAGACGAGGGCCGAAGGAGAGTCCCTCGGAGTTTCTAGATAAATTACGAGATGCAATGAGACGCTACAGCCCCTCGGACCCTGGATCAGAGATAGGAATCCAGCAGTTAGTGTCTCTCTTTTTAGGGCAGTCTGCCAACGATATCCGGAGGAAGCTGCAAAAACTGAGAACAACCGACAGCAGAAATCTAGAGACTCTGTTAGATGAGGCATGGAGAGTGTTTAACAACCGGGAGGAGGAGGATAAAAAAAGGGACAGACTGGCACTGGTGGTAGCAATACATGCAAGGGGGGAAACGAAAGCAGGGAATTTTTAGGAAACCATTAGAAAGAGATCAATGTGCATGGTGTAAGCAGAGAGGGCACTGGAAGAATGGGTCCCCAAAAAGACGAAAAGAAAAAATTCAGGCCCATTATAAAGAAGATTGACGGGGACCGGGGGAATCTACCCTAGCGGATCCCCTGGTTACCCTAAGGCTAGGGAAAAAGCAACAAGAATAGAATTTTTGGTGGCTACAGGAGAAACGTATTCTGTTTTAAATCAAGCTCTGACCCCTATCTATACTGATTTTATAACAGTAACAGGAGCCACTGGCCGGAGCGAAAAGGCATATTTTCTCAAACCTCTTAAGTTCAAATTGGGAAAAAAATTGGGGATACACAAATTTTTATATCTGCCAAATTCGCCGAGACCCCTGTTAGGGCGAGATTTATTAGAGCAATTGGGAGCAGAAATTAAATTCAAAAAAGGGAAAATGGAACTCCGGATAAGAGAAGATCAACTAATTGAAATACTAAGTTTGGCCCTAATAGGAACTCCCATTTCTACAGGGGTGCCTGAGGAGATTAAAGCCCAAATTTATCCGGGGGTCTGGGCCTCGGGAGTGCCGGGGAGAGCAAAAAATGCTTCCCCAATAGTGATAAAGCCTCAACAAGGAGCACGACCGGTGAGAGTTAAACAGTATCCCCTTAGAATAGAGGACAGGGAGGGGATCCGACCAACTATAGATCGGTTTATTGAGTATGGGCTGCTGAAAGAATGTGAATCAGAGTAAAACACTCCAATATTACCTGTTAAGAAGCCGGATGGTAGCTATCGCATAGTGCAGGACCTCAGAGCTATCAACATAATTGTTGAGGATTTGCAAATCCATACACTCGTCTAACTAAACTGGTACCTGAATTGGCATGGTTTACCGTTTTGAACCTAAAGGATGCCTTTTTCTGCGTGCCTTTGAGCCCAGAGAGCCAGCTTTTATTTGCATTCGAATGGGAAAACCCAGAATCTGGGAGGAAAACACAGCTTACATGGACTGTGCTACCGCAGGGCTTCAAATATAGCTCGACACTTTTTGGAAATCAGCTAGCTAAAGACTTGGAACAGTGGAAACGCCCGCTTGGGTCAGGAGTGGTTTTGCAGTATGTGGACGATATATTACTCGCCCCTGACACCAGAGAAACATGCATAAAATGGACTGTGAGCCTGTTAAATTTTCTTGGACTTAATGGCTATACAGTTTCTTCACAGAAAGCACAGATAGCCCAGCAGCAAGTGACCTATCTGGGATATGAAATAACCGCAGGCCAACGGACTGCCAACGGCCAACGGCAAGGAGAGGAAAGAGGTCATCTGCCAGACACCTCGACCACAGACGCCTAAGGAACTTCGAACCTTCCTAGGAATGACAGGATTGTGTCGTCTCTGGATATATAACTACGGACTTTTGGTAAAGCCTCTATACGAGTTATTAAAATCTGACTCAAAGAATATTATATGGAATAGGGAGGCAGACAAAGCCTTCCATCAATTAAAAAAGAGGTTAATGGAAGCACCTGGCCTGGGATTACCTGACACTACTAAACCTTTCTGGTTGTTTTCCTATGAAAAGCAAGGAATGGCCTTAGGAGTCCTAGCCCAGAATTTGGGACCCGATCGAAGGGCGGTGGCATACTTCTCCAAAAACAGCTTGACGAAGTAAGTAAAGGGTGGCCTAGCTGTCTCCGAGCGGTGGCAGCAGTGGTAATAAACATCCAAGAGGCCCGTAAGTTCACCCTAGGCCAGAAAATCACAGTTATGGTATCACATACAGTCTCAGCAGTACTGGAAGTAAAAGGGGGGCATTGGCTTTCACCTCAGAGGTTTCTTAAGTACCAGGCTATCCTGATAGAGCAAGATGATGTAGAAATGACGGTAACTAATATTGTCAATCCAGCCGCTTTCCTCAGCGGAACCGAAGGAGACTCAGTGACCCACGACTGCTTGGAAACAATCGAGGCGGTGTACTCCAGCCGACCAGACCTGAAAGAAGAACCATTGGAGGATGCAGAGGATTCCTGGTTCACCGACGGGAGCGGCTTCATTCAACAGGGGATACGCAAAGCTGGCTATGCGGTAACCACCACAGAGAAGGTAATAGAATCCAAGGCCCTGGCCCCAAAGACATCAGCCCAAAAGGCTGAGATTATAGCACTAACCCGAGCCCTGGAATTGGCCAAAGGAAAACGGATAAATATCTGGACAGACTCTAAATATGTTTTTGGGGTGGTGCATGCTCACGGGGCGGTCTGGAGAGGAAGAGGACTCTTATCTACACAAGGGAAGCACATCAAACATGCTGAAGAAATTCTCAAACTCTTAGATGCAGTATTACTGCCTGCCAAAGTGACTTAATGGCTATAAAGTTTCTTCACAGAAAGCACAGATAGCACAGCAACAAGTGACCTTTTTCGTTATTATGGGCAGTGGTCATGGCAGAACATAGAAAATCCATTGGGGAACAGAGGCACTTTACAGATACCTGAACAGGCTAATATGTGCTCGAAATCTATATGCCACTGTCAAACAAGTCACTCAGCAGTGTGAGGTGTGTCTACAGAACAACCCTAAGACAGGCCCCAGAGTCCAATTTGGCCAGATAGGGAAGGGAAACTATCCGGGACAACAATGGCAAATTGATTTTTCAGAACTTCCAAGAAAAGGGGGTTTCGATACCTATTGGTGTTAACTGATACCTTTTCAGGATGGCCAGAGGCATTTCCCTGTCGAACCAACAAAACAAGAGAAGTGGTCAAAGCATTGTTGCATGAAATTTTACCAAGGTTCGGGGTTCCCGCAGTAATTTCCTCGGACCGAGGATCTCATTTCACTGCAAGGGTTGTTTCGAAAGTAAGCAGACTATTGGGTATAGACTGGCAACTTCACACCCCATACAACCCACGATCGAGTGGTCAAGTAGAAAAGATGAATCACTTGATCAAAACGCAAATTGTGAAACTAGGCCAGGAAGCTAACTTGGCCTGGCCTCAATCACTACCCTTAGCCCTTCTCAGGATAAGAACAAAACCCAGAACCGAAGAAGGTTTGAGCCCCTTTGAAATACTGTATGGGAGACCATATAGTGTACAAGACGGAATATCCACAGAGCTGGGGAATGAAATACTAACAGATTACCTGATAAATTTACAAAAACAGCTCCGAGAGGTAGAAAAACTGGTTCTGGGAACAAGAGCTCGTGGGCTGGATGGACCAGTACACGAGATCGAACCTGGGGACTACGTAAGTCTTTCACAGATTCACCACTGAAGCCAAAGGGGGAAGGTCCCTTCCAGGTACTGCTGACCACTCACACGGCCATAAAGATCAAGGAAAAAGCCACTTGGATCCATTGGACTCACGTCAAGAGGGCTCCAGAACCCCAATGGACATCAACACAGACCGGACCCCTGAAACTTCTCCTCCAACGAAAAGATGGACATTAATGACTTTAATAGTCATCAACATGCCAGGACTTTGTGTTTCAGGGGGAGGGACACGGGGTGTGAAAACATATTCACGAAATCTGGAAACACTGGTAAGGGCTACTAATCTGTCAGACTGTTGGGTATGTACTACCCTACCCAAAGGAGAAATGAAATTGCCTCTATGTGGGGTGGCAGCAAGCAATTGGAACAATGCTAACGGAACCTGGCCTAAATGTTGGGCAAAAGGGGGGGATGAGTCGAATGGGTATTGTGAGTACGATGATAATATCTACACCTTAGGACCCAGATTTGATCTACAACTGTTGAAAGAAGAGTTTGTGGTATTAATTAGCAATAACAGTTGTGCATGGGAACACGGGGAATATAGACACAGTGGGCCGGTGAATAAGACAACAACTTGGGGATGGAGCAAGTACTGGATTAATAAGACAACTGTTGATGTGGGAAGTTGGGATCTAACAGGGATAAGGGTAACATATATTGACTTTTGCGACAAAACACAACTAGTTGCATATAAAAGTAGTGGTATTTCCGAAGGAGAAGGATATTCCTGGGAGTATGGACGGTACCAGGCGGGGAAATTTTTAGGTGCGAATTTGATGGCAACTATTGGACCCTGTAAGTTACCTAAAGGGTATTGGTTGTTGTGTGGAGATGGATATAGTAGAAAACAGCTGCCCGGAGGATGGAAGGGAACTTGCACGATAGGCTATCTAACTAGCCAGGATACGGTGTTTAATCAGTCTGAAATCCCCTCAGGAATGCTGGGAACACCTTGGAGGAGAATTCGGGGAGTGGAAAACCCTCTAGTGACGAGGGGAACAAGGTTCCACAGCTTTGTAAGATGGTTTATACCGTTCCTGGGCGTCAGTGAATTGGAAAAGGCAATTGTGAACATATCGGCCACTATAGAAGTGCTTGAGAAATCTACAATCGATGCTATACAAGCACTTCAACAAGAAGTCCAGTCATTAGCAAATGTGGTGGGACAAAACAGAATGGCATTAGACTTATTAACCTGGAAAGAAGGCTTATGTGCCTCATAATGTGATTAATCAAAGCTGTTGTTCATATGTAAACCAGAATGGGTAAGTTTAAAAAATCTCATAGCTAAAACTCAGATTTTGCATTTGACTGCGCAAGATGACACCACATTAGGGTTTTCTGACCTTTGGGAAAAGTTAACCTCGTGGTTACCTAACTTTGCTTGGATTAAGCGACTGTTTATCCTTCTAATAGCAATACTTATGTTAGGAATTTAGTGTGTGCATTAATTAGATGTCTTATGTGTTGTACCAGGGGGGCCAAAGACAAATATAATCAATGGAAGAAGCATCAGCTCCGTGAACGAGTGGAATCTGGGAAGTATTTTAGAAATCAGATGGGGAGAGAGAATATGTTATAGGTGATTGTAAAAGAATTTACAAAGTTAAAAGAAAAGGGGGGACTTGATTCAGAAAACGAACGGTTACAGTTTGTTAGTGCAGATGTAATAAAGCCTGGGAAAGAACAAAAGCTCGGAGTCAAAGCATTCCAAGATAAAGAAATGGCCTTGTGTATAAGATAGCGGGAGCAGCTGCATGCTAAGGAGGTGCTGAGGAGGAACCTAACTGTCTGGGAAAGGTGTCCATCTGGTCAGGACAGGGGAGGAGATTTTTGATAATGAGTTCTTGGAAATAATTAGAATAGTAACGCCTTTAATTTTAATAACCTGCCCACCATAATGAATATGTATGCTTTTCACCATAAATGGACGCTTGCTTCACAAACCGGTGTACAAGTTTGGCGGAGAAATCCCCCTTGCACCCAGCGCCGCAATAAACATACCTGCTTTATAACTCTCTGCGAGTTGTAATGTTTGTTTCCGCGCGTCACCTTCACCACGGTGCTCGGGGTGCCGCCGGGAGATCAGCCGCGCTCGCAGCGGTACCACCGCGCGCCTCCGAGTGCCGCTGAGCGCTCTCCCGATATCGCCGCTCCGTCACCCCGCTTTTCTAGGTGCCGCCGGGCGCTCTGCCGAGCTCGCCGCACTACAACCGTGCGCCTCCGAGTGCCGCCGAGCGCTCTCCCGGTATCGCCACTCGTTGACCCTGCGCTTCGGGTTGCAGCCAGGCGCTCTCCCGAGGTCGACGCGCTGCCACCCAGCGCCGGCGAGTGCCACCGGGAACCCTACAGACTCTTCAGGGCCCTAGGGAACACCACAGGCCCCTACGGAACCGTACGAGACTCTACAGGCCCCTAGGGAACACCACAGGCCCCTACGGAACCCTACACAACACTCTGGAAACTTATGGAACCCTACAAGCTCCTACCAACCCCTGCGGGCACTTACACAACCCTACAGGTCCCTACGGCAATCTACGGGACTCTATGGGCCCCTAGGGAACCCTACAGATTTCGACGGAACCCTACGAGCCCCTCTGGAACCCTACAGAGTCCCGAGCTCTGGAACCATTGTTCGAGCTCGCCGTTGTACCAGCGTGCGCCTCTGCGTGTTGCTGCGCGTCCTCCCGACCACGCCGATCCTTCACCCCGCTCTTCGGGGTGCTGCGGGGCTCTTCCGAGCTCGCCGCGCTACCACCGTGAGCTTCCGGGTGCCGCTGTACGTCCGGTCGACCCGACGCACGCTCATCCCGCTCCTCGGGGTGCCGCCGGACGCTCTCCCGAGCTCTTCGCGCTCCACCCTGCGCATGTGAGTGCCACTGGGTGCTCTCGGGATCTCGCCGCAGTACCACCGTGCGCCTCCGAGTGCCGCCGAGCGCTCTCCCGGTATCGCCACTCGTTGACCCCGCACGTCGGGGTGCCGCCAGGGGCTCTCCCGATATCGCCGCTCCTTCACCACAGTGCTCGGGGTGCCGCCGGGCGCTCTCCCGAGCTTGCCGCACTACCACCGTGCGCTGACAAGTGCCAGCGGGCACTCTCGGGATCTCGCCGCTGTACCACAGCGCGCCTCCGAGTGCCGCTGAGCGCTCTCCCGATATCGCCGCCCCTTTGATTCAGAAAACGAACGGTTACAGTTTGTTAGTGCAGTTGTATTACAGTCTGGGAAAGAACAAAAGCTCGGGGCCCCAGAATTCCAAGATAAAGAAATGGCTTTGTGTATAAGATAGCGGGAGCAGCTGCATGCTAAGGAGGTGCTGAGGAGGAACCTAACTGTCTGGGAAAGGTGTCCATCTGGTCAGGACAGGGGAGGAGATTTTTGATAATGAGTTCTTGGAAATAATTAGAATAGTAACGCCTTTAATTTTAATAACCTGCCCACCATCATGAATATGTATGCTTTTCACCATAAATGGACGCTTGCTTCACAAACCGGTGTACAAGTTTGGCGGAGAAATCCCCCTTGCACCCAGCGCCGCAATAAACATACCTGCTTTATAACTCTCTGCGAGTTGTAATGTTTGTTTTCGAGCGTCAATTTGGCACCCCAGATGGGACCCCCTCTGTCCGGCTGCGGGACCTGCTGAGGACGGGAGTCCTCTGGGCGCCCCCGAGATTTCTCGGAAGGACTCCCCAACTCATCCAGATCACCGCGGGGACAGACAAGGACCATCTCCTGCGGACCAGGTATGTTTTAGGGTTTCATGGGGGGGACCTGTAAGTCGTGAGGAGACGTCCTACGCGTGGTAAAGAGTCGGTGTACTCGCCCCGGGGTATGCTCAAGCTTGGGCTAATGGTGTGGGATCCCTGGGTTTTGGGTTAGTGTGTGGAATTGTAATATTGTTGATTATTTAGTGTATTTGTCATAAGATATCCCTACCGTGTTATTGTCTGTAATTGTTGTATGAGTGATTGAGACGCGGCACTGCTGCAGAGCGAGTGTGAAGTTCCGGTCCGCGGTTCCGTGTTCTCCGCGAGGAGAGCGGCCGGAGACGAACGAAGCGTACAGACGAACAACTGTACAGAAGCATTGTGTGAATCTAATAATGAGAATATTAAGTGGCAGTGTCTTGGACATTCGGATAACTTTTGTGATCCTATTTTTGTCTTAAAGTGCTTTGCTTGTAATACAGAGGTTTGGGTAGATCGGGAGGACGATTTTTGGTGTCCACAGTGTGGTAGCTGGACTGAGTGGGAAAAGATCGAGCGGGCGGGAGAGTTGCAACAAATAATCTGTGGAGACATAGCCTACCCCTGGAGATAAAGGTAGCAACAGCGGCAGCGGGGGGGTAACACCTAAGTGACACACGGAGATCAGGATCGCCTCTGAACTAAGGGGGTAAGGGAACATAAAAAGGGCAAAAATCAAGGAAGTGAGATACTGAAAAGTAGTACCCTAGGGTGTATTTTAGCACACTGGAAGGAGATCGGGGGCTCACCAGGTGGCAGCGTGGACAAGAAAACCTTAATTAAATATTGTAATCAAAGGTGGCCCCTTTACAAATTAGATGATCAGGAGAAATGGCCCTGAACGGGACTCTCAATTACAATACTATACTACAATTAATGCTGTTCCTTAGAAAGGAAGGAAAGTGGGATGAAGTCACATATGCGGATATGTTTTTCACCCTTTGGAACCACCCAGAGTACCAACGGGACTGCGGGCTATTACCTCCAGAAGACCCGATGGTACTAGCCTTAGAGAAAGAAAGACGAGGAGAAATGAAAGGTACTATAAAAAGATGTTGTTCAGCCTGTAGCATAGGGCAGAGATGCACAAAGCCTGAAAAGATTCGGGATCTTAAAGAAGACTATTTTCTTGACACTTACTTACCACCGGTTAGGGGAATAGAAGACCGTTGGGAGGGGGTAAGGGTTCCTCAAGAAGATAGAGAAACTGAAGCTGATTCCAAAACTGAATCCAAAACCCCACCTGACAGCCCTGTATCGTCCCGTACTCGGAAAAGGACAGAGCAAGCAGCGATTCAAGCACCCTTAAGGGAAGCCATGGGTCCGGACGGACTAGCCGTAATGATAAAAGTCCCTTTTTCCTCATTTGATTTAGAAACCTGGAAAAGTGTGGCAAAGAATTATCGGAATGATCCCGTAGGGGTTACTAGACATTTTCAGTTTCTGGTAAAGCAGCACAATCCTGACTGGAGTGATATCCAGTTATTATTAAATCACCTAACAGAAACTGAGAAACAACTGGTTTTAAAAACTGCTCACAATATAGCCACGGACCAACTGAAAGATTCAGGAAGGTACATTAAAGAACACTTCCCTTTGCACAACCCTCACTGGAACCCAAACAGGAGCATTCACTCAGAGGCGCTAGAAACTTACAGAGATGGGATTATAACAGGGATGGAGAGGACTATCCCGAAAGCCATTAACTGGTCAATGCTGTATGCTGTAAGACGAGGGCCGAAGGAGAGTCCCTCGGAGTTTCTAGATAAATTACGAGATGCAATGAGACGCTACAGCCCCTCGGACCCTGGATCAGAGATAGGAATCCAGCAGTTAGTGTCTCTCTTTTTAGGGCAGTCTGCCAACGATATCCGGAGGAAGCTGCAAAAACTGAGAACAACCGACAGCAGAAATCTAGAGACTCTGTTAGATGAGGCATGGAGAGTGTTTAACAACCGGGAGGAGGAGGATAAAAAAAGGGACAGACTGGCACTGGTGGTAGCAATACATGCAAGGGGGGAAACGAAAGCAGGGAATTTTTAGGAAACCATTAGAAAGAGATCAATGTGCATGGTGTAAGCAGAGAGGGCACTGGAAGAATGGGTCCCCAAAAAGACGAAAAGAAAAAATTCAGGCCCATTATAAAGAAGATTGACGGGGACCGGGGGAATCTACCCTAGCGGATCCCCTGGTTACCCTAAGGCTAGGGAAAAAGCAACAAGAATAGAATTTTTGGTGGCTACAGGAGAAACGTATTCTGTTTTAAATCAAGCTCTGACCCCTATCTATACTGATTTTATAACAGTAACAGGAGCCACTGGCCGGAGCGAAAAGGCATATTTTCTCAAACCTCTTAAGTTCAAATTGGGAAAAAAATTGGGGATACACAAATTTTTATATCTGCCAAATTCGCCGAGACCCCTGTTAGGGCGAGATTTATTAGAGCAATTGGGAGCAGAAATTAAATTCAAAAAAGGGAAAATGGAACTCCGGATAAGAGAAGATCAACTAATTGAAATACTAAGTTTGGCCCTAATAGGAACTCCCATTTCTACAGGGGTGCCTGAGGAGATTAAAGCCCAAATTTATCCGGGGGTCTGGGCCTCGGGAGTGCCGGGGAGAGCAAAAAATGCTTCCCCAATAGTGATAAAGCCTCAACAAGGAGCACGACCGGTGAGAGTTAAACAGTATCCCCTTAGAATAGAGGACAGGGAGGGGATCCGACCAACTATAGATCGGTTTATTGAGTATGGGCTGCTGAAAGAATGTGAATCAGAGTAAAACACTCCAATATTACCTGTTAAGAAGCCGGATGGTAGCTATCGCATAGTGCAGGACCTCAGAGCTATCAACATAATTGTTGAGGATTTGCAAATCCATACACTCGTCTAACTAAACTGGTACCTGAATTGGCATGGTTTACCGTTTTGAACCTAAAGGATGCCTTTTTCTGCGTGCCTTTGAGCCCAGAGAGCCAGCTTTTATTTGCATTCGAATGGGAAAACCCAGAATCTGGGAGGAAAACACAGCTTACATGGACTGTGCTACCGCAGGGCTTCAAATATAGCTCGACACTTTTTGGAAATCAGCTAGCTAAAGACTTGGAACAGTGGAAACGCCCGCTTGGGTCAGGAGTGGTTTTGCAGTATGTGGACGATATATTACTCGCCCCTGACACCAGAGAAACATGCATAAAATGGACTGTGAGCCTGTTAAATTTTCTTGGACTTAATGGCTATACAGTTTCTTCACAGAAAGCACAGATAGCCCAGCAGCAAGTGACCTATCTGGGATATGAAATAACCGCAGGCCAACGGACTGCCAACGGCCAACGGGAAGGAGAGGAAAGAGGTCATCTGCCAGACACCTCGACCACAGACGCCTAAGGAACTTCGAACCTTCCTAGGAATGACAGGATTGTGTCGTCTCTGGATATATAACTACGGACTTTTGGTAAAGCCTCTATACGAGTTATTAAAATCTGACTCAAAGAATATTATATGGAATAGGGAGGCAGACAAAGCCTTCCATCAATTAAAAAAGAGGTTAATGGAAGCACCTGGCCTGGGATTACCTGACACTACTAAACCTTTCTGGTTGTTTTCCTATGAAAAGCAAGGAATGGCCTTAGGAGTCCTAGCCCAGAATTTGGGACCCGATCGAAGGGCGGTGGCATACTTCTCCAAAAACAGCTTGACGAAGTAAGTAAAGGGTGGCCTAGCTGTCTCCGAGCGGTGGCAGCAGTGGTAATAAACATCCAAGAGGCCCGTAAGTTCACCCTAGGCCAGAAAATCACAGTTATGGTATCACATACAGTCTCAGCAGTACTGGAAGTAAAAGGGGGGCATTGGCTTTCACCTCAGAGGTTTCTTAAGTACCAGGCTATCCTGATAGAGCAAGATGATGTAGAAATGACGGTAACTAATATTGTCAATCCAGCCGCTTTCCTCAGCGGAACCGAAGGAGACTCAGTGACCCACGACTGCTTGGAAACAATCGAGGCGGTGTACTCCAGCCGACCAGACCTGAAAGAAGAACCATTGGAGGATGCAGAGGATTCCTGGTTCACCGACGGGAGCGGCTTCATTCAACAGGGGATACGCAAAGCTGGCTATGCGGTAACCACCACAGAGAAGGTAATAGAATCCAAGGCCCTGGCCCCAAAGACATCAGCCCAAAAGGCTGAGATTATAGCACTAACCCGAGCCCTGGAATTGGCCAAAGGAAAACGGATAAATATCTGGACAGACTCTAAATATGTTTTTGGGGTGGTGCATGCTCACGGGGCGGTCTGGAGAGGAAGAGGACTCTTATCTACACAAGGGAAGCACATCAAACATGCTGAAGAAATTCTCAAACTCTTAGATGCAGTATTACTGCCTGCCAAAGTGACTTAATGGCTATAAAGTTTCTTCACAGAAAGCACAGATAGCACAGCAACAAGTGACCTTTTTCGTTATTATGGGCAGTGGTCATGGCAGAACATAGAAAATCCATTGGGGAACAGAGGCACTTTACAGATACCTGAACAGGCTAATATGTGCTCGAAATCTATATGCCACTGTCAAACAAGTCACTCAGCAGTGTGAGGTGTGTCTACAGAACAACCCTAAGACAGGCCCCAGAGTCCAATTTGGCCAGATAGGGAAGGGAAACTATCCGGGACAACAATGGCAAATTGATTTTTCAGAACTTCCAAGAAAAGGGGGTTTCGATACCTATTGGTGTTAACTGATACCTTTTCAGGATGGCCAGAGGCATTTCCCTGTCGAACCAACAAAACAAGAGAAGTGGTCAAAGCATTGTTGCATGAAATTTTACCAAGGTTCGGGGTTCCCGCAGTAATTTCCTCGGACCGAGGATCTCATTTCACTGCAAGGGTTGTTTCGAAAGTAAGCAGACTATTGGGTATAGACTGGCAACTTCACACCCCATACAACCCACGATCGAGTGGTCAAGTAGAAAAGATGAATCACTTGATCAAAACGCAAATTGTGAAACTAGGCCAGGAAGCTAACTTGGCCTGGCCTCAATCACTACCCTTAGCCCTTCTCAGGATAAGAACAAAACCCAGAACCGAAGAAGGTTTGAGCCCCTTTGAAATACTGTATGGGAGACCATATAGTGTACAAGACGGAATATCCACAGAGCTGGGGAATGAAATACTAACAGATTACCTGATAAATTTACAAAAACAGCTCCGAGAGGTAGAAAAAATGGTTCTGGGAACAAGAGCTCGTGGGCTGGATGGACCAGTACACGAGATCGAACCTGGGGACTACGTAAGTCTTTCACAGATTCACCACTGAAGCCAAAGGGGGAAGGTCCCTTCCAGGTACTGCTGACCACTCACACGGCCATAAAGATCAAGGAAAAAGCCACTTGGATCCATTGGACTCACGTCAAGAGGGCTCCAGAACCCCAATGGACATCAACACAGACCGGACCCCTGAAACTTCTCCTCCAACGAAAAGATGGACATTAATGACTTTAATAGTCATCAACATGCCAGGACTTTGTGTTTCAGGGGGAGGGACACGGGGTGTGAAAACATATTCACGAAATCTGGAAACACTGGTAAGGGCTACTAATCTGTCAGACTGTTGGGTATGTACTACCCTACCCAAAGGAGAAATGAAATTGCCTCTATGTGGGGTGGCAGCAAGCAATTGGAACAATGCTAACGGAACCTGGCCTAAATGTTGGGCAAAAGGGGGGGATGAGTCGAATGGGTATTGTGAGTACGATAATAATATCTACACCTTAGGACCCAGATTTGATCTACAACTGTTGAAAGAAGAGTTTGTGGTATTAATTAGCAATAACAGTTGTGCATGGGAACACGGGGAATATAGACACAGTGGGCCGGTGAATAAGACAACAACTTGGGGATGGAGCAAGTACTGGATTAATAAGACAACTGTTGATGTGGGAAGTTGGGATCTAACAGGGATAAGGGTAACATATATTGACTTTTGCGACAAAACACAACTAGTTGCATATAAAAGTAGTGGTATTTCCGAAGGAGAAGGATATTCCTGGGAGTATGGACGGTACCAGGCGGGGAAATTTTTAGGTGCGAATTTGATGGCAACTATTGGACCCTGTAAGTTACCTAAAGGGTATTGGTTGTTGTGTGGAGATGGATATAGTAGAAAACAGCTGCCCGGAGGATGGAAGGGAACTTGCACGATAGGCTATCTAACTAGCCAGGATACGGTGTTTAATCAGTCTGAAATCCCCTCAGGAATGCTGGGAACACCTTGGAGGAGAATTCGGGGAGTGGAAAACCCTCTAGTGACGAGGGGAACAAGGTTCCACAGCTTTGTAAGATGGTTTATACCGTTCCTGGGCGTCAGTGAATTGGAAAAGGCAATTGTGAACATATCGGCCACTATAGAAGTGCTTGAGAAATCTACAATCGATGCTATACAAGCACTTCAACAAGAAGTCCAGTCATTAGCAAATGTGGTGGGACAAAACAGAATGGCATTAGACTTATTAACCTGGAAAGAAGGCTTATGTGCCTCATAATGTGATTAATCAAAGCTGTTGTTCATATGTAAACCAGAATGGGTAAGTTTAAAAAATCTCATAGCTAAAACTCAGATTTTGCATTTGACTGCGCAAGATGACACCACATTAGGGTTTTCTGACCTTTGGGAAAAGTTAACCTCGTGGTTACCTAACTTTGCTTGGATTAAGCGACTGTTTATCCTTCTAATAGCAATACTTATGTTAGGAATTTAGTGTGTGCATTAATTAGATGTCTTATGTGTTGTACCAGGGGGGGCCAAAGACAAATATAATCAATGGAAGAAGCATCAGCTCCGTGAACGAGTGGAATCTGGGAAGTATTTTAGAAATCAGATGGGGAGAGAGAATATGTTATAGGTGATTGTAAAAGAATTTACAAAGTTAAAAGAAAAGGGGGACTTGATTCAGAAAACGAACGGTTACAGTTTGTTAGTGCAGATGTAATAAAGCCTGGGAAAGAACAAAAGCTCGGAGTCAAAGCATTCCAAGATAAAGAAATGGCCTTGTGTATAAGATAGCGGGAGCAGCTGCATGCTAAGGAGGTGCTGAGGAGGAACCTAACTGTCTGGGAAAGGTGTCCATCTGGTCAGGACAGGGGAGGAGATTTTTGATAATGAGTTCTTGGAAATAATTAGAATAGTAACGCCTTTAATTTTAATAACCTGCCCACCATAATGAATATGTATGCTTTTCACCATAAATGGACGCTTGCTTCACAAACCGGTGTACAAGTTTGGCGGAGAAATCCCCCTTGCACCCAGCGCCGCAATAAACATACCTGCTTTATAACTCTCTGCGAGTTGTAATGTTTGTTTCCGCGCGTCACCTTCACCACGGTGCTCGGGGTGCCGCCGGGAGATCAGCCGCGCTCGCAGCGGTACCACCGCGCGCCTCCGAGTGCCGCTGAGCGCTCTCCCGATATCGCCGCTCCGTCACCCCGCTTTTCTAGGTGCCGCCGGGCGCTCTGCCGAGCTCGCCGCACTACAACCGTGCGCCTCCGAGTGCCGCCGAGCGCTCTCACGGTATCGACACTCGTTGACCCTGCGCTTCGGTTGCAGCCAGGCGCTCTCCCGAGGTCGACGCGCTGCCACCCAGCGCCGGCGAGTGCCACCGGGAACCCTACAGACTCTTCAGGGCCCTAGGGAACACCACAGGCCCCTACGGAACCGTACGAGACTCTACAGGCCGCTAGGGAACACCACAGGCCCCTACGGAACCCTACACAACACTCTGGAAACTTATGGAACCCTACAAGCTCCTACCAACCCCTGCGGGCACTTACACAACCCTACAGGTCCCTACGGCAATCTACGGGACTCTACGGGCCCCTAGGGAACCCTACAGATTTCGACGGAACCCTACGAGCCCCTCTGGAACCCTACAGAGTCCCGAGCTCTGGAACCATTGTTCGAGCTCGCCGTTGTACCAGCGTGCGCCTCTGCGTGTTGCTGCGCGTCCTCCCGACCACGCCGATTCATCACCCCGCTCTTCAGGGTGATGCGGGGCTCTCCCGAGCTCGCTGCGCTACTACCGTGCTCCTCCAGGTGTCGCAGTGCGCCTTCCGACCGCTCCGTATATACACCCCGCTCGGCAGGGTGCCTCCGGGCGCTCTGCCGAGCTTGCTGCGCTACCGCTCTGCGCCTCCGGGTGTCGCTGCGCATCCTCCCAACCCCGACGCACCCTCATCCCACCCCTCCGGGTGCCGTCGGGCGCCAACTCGATCCCGCCGAGCCTTAACCCACCCCTCGGGATGGTGACGGGCGCACGTCCCACCTGCCCGAGCCGCTCCCCCCGCCCTTCGGGGTGCCGACGAGTCCTCGTCCGACTCACCCGTGCCCTCAGCGCGCTCTTCGGGGTGCCGCCGATCACTGTCCGAGCTCACCGCGCTACCACCCTGCGCCTCCGGCTGTCGCTCCGCCTCCTCCCGACCACGCCGATCCTTCACCCCGCTCTTCGGGGTGCTGCGGGGCTCTTCCGAGCTCGCCGCGCTACCACCGTGAGCTTCCGGGTGCCGCTGTACGTCCGGTCGACCCGACGCACGCTCATCCCGCTCCTCGGGGTGCCGCCGGACGCTCTCCCGAGCTCTTCGCGCTCCACCCTGCGCATGTGAGTGCCACTGGGTGCTCTCGGGATCTCGCCGCAGTACCACCATGCGCCTCCGAGTGCCGCCGAGCGCTCTCCCGGTATCGCCACTCGTTGACCCCGCACGTCGGGGTGCCGCCAGGGGCTCTCCCGATATCGCCGCTCCTTCACCACAGTGCTCGGGGTGCCGCCGGGCGCTCTCCCGAGCTTGCCGCACTACCACCGTGCGCTGACAAGTGCCAGCGGGCACTCTCGGGATCTCGCCGCTGTACCACAGCGCGCCTCCGAGTGCCGCTGAGCGCTCTCCCGATATCGCCGCCCCTTTGATTCAGAAAACGAACGGTTACAGTTTGTTAGTGCAGTTGTATTACAGTCTGGGAAAGAACAAAAGCTCGGGGCCCCAGAATTCCAAGATAAAGAAATGGCTTTGTGTATAAGATAGCGGGAGCAGCTGCATGCTAAGGAGGTGCTGAGGAGGAACCTAACTGTCTGGGAAAGGTGTCCATCTGGTCAGGACAGGGGAGGAGATTTTTGATAATGAGTTCTTGGAAATAATTAGAATAGTAACGCCTTTAATTTTAATAACCTGCCCACCATCATGAATATGTATGCTTTTCACCATAAATGGACGCTTGCTTCACAAACCGGTGTACAAGTTTGGCGGAGAAATCCCCCTTGCACCCAGCGCCGCAATAAACATACCTGCTTTATAACTCTCTGCGAGTTGTAATGTTTGTTTTCGAGCGTCAATTTGGCACCCCAGATGGGACCCCCTCTGTCCGGCTGCGGGACCTGCTGAGGACGGGAGTCCTCTGGGCGCCCCCGAGATTTCTCGGAAGGACTCCCCAACTCATCCAGATCACCGCGGGGACAGACAAGGACCATCTCCTGCGGACCAGGTATGTTTTAGGGTTTCATGGGGGGGACCTGTAAGTCGTGAGGAGACGTCCTACGCGTGGTAAAGAGTCGGTGTACTCGCCCCGGGGTATGCTCAAGCTTGGGCTAATGGTGTGGGATCCCTGGGTTTTGGGTTAGTGTGTGGAATTGTAATATTGTTGATTATTTAGTGTATTTGTCATAAGATATCCCTACCGTGTTATTGTCTGTAATTGTTGTATGAGTGATTGAGACGCGGCACTGCTGCAGAGCGAGTGTGAAGTTCCGGTCCGCGGTTCCGTGTTCTCCGCGAGGAGAGCGGCCGGAGACGAACGAAGCGTACAGACGAACAACTGTACAGAAGCATTGTGTGAATCTAATAATGAGAATATTAAGTGGCAGTGTCTTGGACATTCGGATAACTTTTGTGATCCTATTTTTGTCTTAAAGTGCTTTGCTTGTAATACAGAGGTTTGGGTAGATCGGGAGGACGATTTTTGGTGTCCACAGTGTGGTAGCTGGACTGAGTGGGAAAAGATCGAGCGGGCGGGAGAGTTGCAACAAATAATCTGTGGAGACATAGCCTACCCCTGGAGATAAAGGTAGCAACAGCGGCAGCGGGGGGGTAACACCTAAGTGACACACGGAGATCAGGATCGCCTCTGAACTAAGGGGGTAAGGGAACATAAAAAGGGCAAAAATCAAGGAAGTGAGATACTGAAAAGTAGTACCCTAGGGTGTATTTTAGCACACTGGAAGGAGATCGGGGGCTCACCAGGTGGCAGCGTGGACAAGAAAACCTTAATTAAATATTGTAATCAAAGGTGGCCCCTTTACAAATTAGATGATCAGGAGAAATGGCCCTGAACGGGACTCTCAATTACAATACTATACTACAATTAATGCTGTTCCTTAGAAAGGAAGGAAAGTGGGATGAAGTCACATATGCGGATATGTTTTTCACCCTTTGGAACCACCCAGAGTACCAACGGGACTGCGGGCTATTACCTCCAGAAGACCCGATGGTACTAGCCTTAGAGAAAGAAAGACGAGGAGAAATGAAAGGTACTATAAAAAGATGTTGTTCAGCCTGTAGCATAGGGCAGAGATGCACAAAGCCTGAAAAGATTCGGGATCTTAAAGAAGACTATTTTCTTGACACTTACTTACCACCGGTTAGGGGAATAGAAGACCGTTGGGAGGGGGTAAGGGTTCCTCAAGAAGATAGAGAAACTGAAGCTGATTCCAAAACTGAATCCAAAACCCCACCTGACAGCCCTGTATCGTCCCGTAC
Organism: Numenius arquata; assembly: GCF_964106895.1. NCBI lineage: Eukaryota > Metazoa > Chordata > Aves > Charadriiformes > Scolopacidae > Numenius > Numenius arquata. The sequence goes on along the minus strand of NW_027414230.1, from coordinate 34,044 downwards.
TCGGAAAAGGACAGAGCAAGCAGCGATTCAAGCACCCTTAAGGGAAGCCATGGGTCCGGACGGACTAGCCGTAATGATAAAAGTCCCTTTTTCCTCATTTGATTTAGAAACCTGGAAAAGTGTGGCAAAGAATTATCGGAATGATCCCGTAGGGGTTACTAGACATTTTCAGTTTCTGGTAAAGCAGCACAATCCTGACTGGAGTGATATCCAGTTATTATTAAATCACCTAACAGAAACTGAGAAACAACTGGTTTTAAAAACTGCTCACAATATAGCCACGGACCAACTGAAAGATTCAGGAAGGTACATTAAAGAACACTTCCCTTTGCACAACCCTCACTGGAACCCAAACAGGAGCATTCACTCAGAGGCGCTAGAAACTTACAGAGATGGGATTATAACAGGGATGGAGAGGACTATCCCGAAAGCCATTAACTGGTCAATGCTGTATGCTGTAAGACGAGGGCCGAAGGAGAGTCCCTCGGAGTTTCTAGATAAATTACGAGATGCAATGAGACGCTACAGCCCCTCGGACCCTGGATCAGAGATAGGAATCCAGCAGTTAGTGTCTCTCTTTTTAGGGCAGTCTGCCAACGATATCCGGAGGAAGCTGCAAAAACTGAGAACAACCGACAGCAGAAATCTAGAGACTCTGTTAGATGAGGCATGGAGAGTGTTTAACAACCGGGAGGAGGAGGATAAAAAAAGGGACAGACTGGCACTGGTGGTAGCAATACATGCAAGGGGGGAAACGAAAGCAGGGAATTTTTAGGAAACCATTAGAAAGAGATCAATGTGCATGGTGTAAGCAGAGAGGGCACTGGAAGAATGGGTCCCCAAAAAGACGAAAAGAAAAAATTCAGGCCCATTATAAAGAAGATTGACGGGGACCGGGGGAATCTACCCTAGCGGATCCCCTGGTTACCCTAAGGCTAGGGAAAAAGCAACAAGAATAGAATTTTTGGTGGCTACAGGAGAAACGTATTCTGTTTTAAATCAAGCTCTGACCCCTATCTATACTGATTTTATAACAGTAACAGGAGCCACTGGCCGGAGCGAAAAGGCATATTTTCTCAAACCTCTTAAGTTCAAATTGGGAAAAAAATTGGGGATACACAAATTTTTATATCTGCCAAATTCGCCGAGACCCCTGTTAGGGCGAGATTTATTAGAGCAATTGGGAGCAGAAATTAAATTCAAAAAAGGGAAAATGGAACTCCGGATAAGAGAAGATCAACTAATTGAAATACTAAGTTTGGCCCTAATAGGAACTCCCATTTCTACAGGGGTGCCTGAGGAGATTAAAGCCCAAATTTATCCGGGGGTCTGGGCCTCGGGAGTGCCGGGGAGAGCAAAAAATGCTTCCCCAATAGTGATAAAGCCTCAACAAGGAGCACGACCGGTGAGAGTTAAACAGTATCCCCTTAGAATAGAGGACAGGGAGGGGATCCGACCAACTATAGATCGGTTTATTGAGTATGGGCTGCTGAAAGAATGTGAATCAGAGTAAAACACTCCAATATTACCTGTTAAGAAGCCGGATGGTAGCTATCGCATAGTGCAGGACCTCAGAGCTATCAACATAATTGTTGAGGATTTGCAAATCCATACACTCGTCTAACTAAACTGGTACCTGAATTGGCATGGTTTACCGTTTTGAACCTAAAGGATGCCTTTTTCTGCGTGCCTTTGAGCCCAGAGAGCCAGCTTTTATTTGCATTCGAATGGGAAAACCCAGAATCTGGGAGGAAAACACAGCTTACATGGACTGTGCTACCGCAGGGCTTCAAATATAGCTCGACACTTTTTGGAAATCAGCTAGCTAAAGACTTGGAACAGTGGAAACGCCCGCTTGGGTCAGGAGTGGTTTTGCAGTATGTGGACGATATATTACTCGCCCCTGACACCAGAGAAACATGCATAAAATGGACTGTGAGCCTGTTAAATTTTCTTGGACTTAATGGCTATACAGTTTCTTCACAGAAAGCACAGATAGCCCAGCAGCAAGTGACCTATCTGGGATATGAAATAACCGCAGGCCAACGGACTGCCAACGGCCAACGGCAAGGAGAGGAAAGAGGTCATCTGCCAGACACCTCGACCACAGACGCCTAAGGAACTTCGAACCTTCCTAGGAATGACAGGATTGTGTCGTCTCTGGATATATAACTACGGACTTTTGGTAAAGCCTCTATACGAGTTATTAAAATCTGACTCAAAGAATATTATATGGAATAGGGAGGCAGACAAAGCCTTCCATCAATTAAAAAAGAGGTTAATGGAAGCACCTGGCCTGGGATTACCTGACACTACTAAACCTTTCTGGTTGTTTTCCTATGAAAAGCAAGGAATGGCCTTAGGAGTCCTAGCCCAGAATTTGGGACCCGATCGAAGGGCGGTGGCATACTTCTCCAAAAACAGCTTGACGAAGTAAGTAAAGGGTGGCCTAGCTGTCTCCGAGCGGTGGCAGCAGTGGTAATAAACATCCAAGAGGCCCGTAAGTTCACCCTAGGCCAGAAAATCACAGTTATGGTATCACATACAGTCTCAGCAGTACTGGAAGTAAAAGGGGGGCATTGGCTTTCACCTCAGAGGTTTCTTAAGTACCAGGCTATCCTGATAGAGCAAGATGATGTAGAAATGACGGTAACTAATATTGTCAATCCAGCCGCTTTCCTCAGCGGAACCGAAGGAGACTCAGTGACCCACGACTGCTTGGAAACAATCGAGGCGGTGTACTCCAGCCGACCAGACCTGAAAGAAGAACCATTGGAGGATGCAGAGGATTCCTGGTTCACCGACGGGAGCGGCTTCATTCAACAGGGGATACGCAAAGCTGGCTATGCGGTAACCACCACAGAGAAGGTAATAGAATCCAAGGCCCTGGCCCCAAAGACATCAGCCCAAAAGGCTGAGATTATAGCACTAACCCGAGCCCTGGAATTGGCCAAAGGAAAACGGATAAATATCTGGACAGACTCTAAATATGTTTTTGGGGTGGTGCATGCTCACGGGGCGGTCTGGAGAGGAAGAGGACTCTTATCTACACAAGGGAAGCACATCAAACATGCTGAAGAAATTCTCAAACTCTTAGATGCAGTATTACTGCCTGCCAAAGTGACTTAATGGCTATAAAGTTTCTTCACAGAAAGCACAGATAGCACAGCAACAAGTGACCTTTTTCGTTATTATGGGCAGTGGTCATGGCAGAACATAGAAAATCCATTGGGGAACAGAGGCACTTTACAGATACCTGAACAGGCTAATATGTGCTCGAAATCTATATGCCACTGTCAAACAAGTCACTCAGCAGTGTGAGGTGTGTCTACAGAACAACCCTAAGACAGGCCCCAGAGTCCAATTTGGCCAGATAGGGAAGGGAAACTATCCGGGACAACAATGGCAAATTGATTTTTCAGAACTTCCAAGAAAAGGGGGTTTCGATACCTATTGGTGTTAACTGATACCTTTTCAGGATGGCCAGAGGCATTTCCCTGTCGAACCAACAAAACAAGAGAAGTGGTCAAAGCATTGTTGCATGAAATTTTACCAAGGTTCGGGGTTCCCGCAGTAATTTCCTCGGACCGAGGATCTCATTTCACTGCAAGGGTTGTTTCGAAAGTAAGCAGACTATTGGGTATAGACTGGCAACTTCACACCCCATACAACCCACGATCGAGTGGTCAAGTAGAAAAGATGAATCACTTGATCAAAACGCAAATTGTGAAACTAGGCCAGGAAGCTAACTTGGCCTGGCCTCAATCACTACCCTTAGCCCTTCTCAGGATAAGAACAAAACCCAGAACCGAAGAAGGTTTGAGCCCCTTTGAAATACTGTATGGGAGACCATATAGTGTACAAGACGGAATATCCACAGAGCTGGGGAATGAAATACTAACAGATTACCTGATAAATTTACAAAAACAGCTCCGAGAGGTAGAAAAAATGGTTCTGGGAACAAGAGCTCGTGGGCTGGATGGACCAGTACACGAGATCGAACCTGGGGACTACGTAAGTCTTTCACAGATTCACCACTGAAGCCAAAGGGGGAAGGTCCCTTCCAGGTACTGCTGACCACTCACACGGCCATAAAGATCAAGGAAAAAGCCACTTGGATCCATTGGACTCACGTCAAGAGGGCTCCAGAACCCCAATGGACATCAACACAGACCGGACCCCTGAAACTTCTCCTCCAACGAAAAGATGGACATTAATGACTTTAATAGTCATCAACATGCCAGGACTTTGTGTTTCAGGGGGAGGGACACGGGGTGTGAAAACATATTCACGAAATCTGGAAACACTGGTAAGGGCTACTAATCTGTCAGACTGTTGGGTATGTACTACCCTACCCAAAGGAGAAATGAAATTGCCTCTATGTGGGGTGGCAGCAAGCAATTGGAACAATGCTAACGGAACCTGGCCTAAATGTTGGGCAAAAGGGGGGGATGAGTCGAATGGGTATTGTGAGTACGATGATAATATCTACACCTTAGGACCCAGATTTGATCTACAACTGTTGAAAGAAGAGTTTGTGGTATTAATTAGCAATAACAGTTGTGCATGGGAACACGGGGAATATAGACACAGTGGGCCGGTGAATAAGACAACAACTTGGGGATGGAGCAAGTACTGGATTAATAAGACAACTGTTGATGTGGGAAGTTGGGATCTAACAGGGATAAGGGTAACATATATTGACTTTTGCGACAAAACACAACTAGTTGCATATAAAAGTAGTGGTATTTCCGAAGGAGAAGGATATTCCTGGGAGTATGGACGGTACCAGGCGGGGAAATTTTTAGGTGCGAATTTGATGGCAACTATTGGACCCTGTAAGTTACCTAAAGGGTATTGGTTGTTGTGTGGAGATGGATATAGTAGAAAACAGCTGCCCGGAGGATGGAAGGGAACTTGCACGATAGGCTATCTAACTAGCCAGGATACGGTGTTTAATCAGTCTGAAATCCCCTCAGGAATGCTGGGAACACCTTGGAGGAGAATTCGGGGAGTGGAAAACCCTCTAGTGACGAGGGGAACAAGGTTCCACAGCTTTGTAAGGTGGTTTATACCGTTCCTGGGCGTCAGTGAATTGGAAAAGGCAATTGTGAACATATCGGCCACTATAGAAGTGCTTGAGAAATCTACAATCGATGCTATACAAGCACTTCAACAAGAAGTCCAGTCATTAGCAAATGTGGTGGGACAAAACAGAATGGCATTAGACTTATTAACCTGGAAAGAAGGCTTATGTGCCTCATAATGTGATTAATCAAAGCTGTTGTTCATATGTAAACCAGAATGGGTAAGTTTAAAAAATCTCATAGCTAAAACTCAGATTTTGCATTTGACTGCGCAAGATGACACCACATTAGGGTTTTCTGACCTTTGGGAAAAGTTAACCTCGTGGTTACCTAACTTTGCTTGGATTAAGCGACTGTTTATCCTTCTAATAGCAATACTTATGTTAGGAATTTAGTGTGTGCATTAATTAGATGTCTTATGTGTTGTACCAGGGGGGCCAAAGACAAATATAATCAATGGAAGAAGCATCAGCTCCGTGAACGAGTGGAATCTGGGAAGTATTTTAGAAATCAGATGGGGAGAGAGAATATGTTATAGGTGATTGTAAAAGAATTTACAAAGTTAAAAGAAAAGGGGGACTTGATTCAGAAAACGAACGGTTACAGTTTGTTAGTGCAGATGTAATAAAGCCTGGGAAAGAACAAAAGCTCGGAGTCAAAGCATTCCAAGATAAAGAAATGGCCTTGTGTATAAGATAGCGGGAGCAGCTGCATGCTAAGGAGGTGCTGAGGAGGAACCTAACTGTCTGGGAAAGGTGTCCATCTGGTCAGGACAGGGGAGGAGATTTTTGATAATGAGTTCTTGGAAATAATTAGAATAGTAACGCCTTTAATTTTAATAACCTGCCCACCATCATGAATATGTATGCTTTTCACCATAAATGGACGCTTGCTTCACAAACCGGTGTACAAGTTTGGCGGAGAAATCCCCCTTGCACCCAGCGCCGCAATAAACATACCTGCTTTATAACTCTCTGCGAGTTGTAATGTTTGTTTCCGCGCGTCACCTTCACCACGGTGCTCGGGGTGCCGCCGGGAGATCAGCCGCGCTCGCAGCGGTACCACCGCGCGCCTCCGAGTGCCGCTGAGCGCTCTCCCGATATCGCCGCTCCGTCACCCCGCTTTTCTAGGTGCCGCCGGGCGCTCTGCCGAGCTCGCCGCACTACAACCGTGCGCCTCCGAGTGCCGCCGAGCGCTCTCACGGTATCGCCACTCGTTGACCCTGCGCTTCGGGTTGCAGCCAGGCGCTCTCCCGAGGTCGACGCGCTGCCACCCAGCGCCGGCGAGTGCCACCGGGAACCCTACAGACTCTTCAGGGCCCTAGGGAACACCACAGGCCCCTACGGAACCGTACGAGACTCTACAGGCCGCTAGGGAACACCACAGGCCCCTACGGAACCCTACACAACACTCTGGAAACTTATGGAACCCTACAAGCTCCTACCAACCCCTGCGGGCACTTACACAACCCTACAGGTCCCTACGGCAATCTACGGGACTCTACGGGCCCCTAGGGAACCCTACAGATTTCGACGGAACCCTACGAGCCCCTCTGGAACCCTACAGAGTCCCGAGCTCTGGAACCATTGTTCGAGCTCGCCGTTGTACCAGCGTGCGCCTCTGCGTGTTGCTGCGCGTCCTCCCGACCACGCCGATTCATCACCCCGCTCTTCAGGGTGATGCGGGGCTCTCCCGAGCTCGCCGCGCTACTACCGTGCTCCTCCAGGTGTCGCAGTGCGCCTTCCGACCGCTCCGTATATACACCCCGCTCGGCAGGGTGCCTCCGGGCGCTCTGCCGAGCTTGCTGCGCTACCGCTCTGCGCCTCCGGGTGTCGCTGCGCATCCTCCCAACCCCGACGCACCCTCATCCCACCCCTCCGGGTGCCGTCGGGCGCCAACTCGATCCCGCCGAGCCTTAACCCACCCCTCGGGATGGTGACGGGCGCACGTCCCACCTGCCCGAGCCGCTCCCCCCGCCCTTCGGGGTGCCGACGAGTCCTCGTCCGACTCACCCGTGCCCTCAGCGCGCTCTTCGGGGTGCCGCCGATCACTGTCCGAGCTCACCGCGCTACCACCCTGCGCCTCCGGCTGTCGCTCCGCCTCCTCCCGACCACGCCGATCCTTCACCCCGCTCTTCGGGGTGCTGCGGGGCTCTTCCGAGCTCGCCGCGCTACCACCGTGAGCTTCCGGGTGCCGCTGTACGTCCGGTCGACCCGACGCACGCTCATCCCGCTCCTCGGGGTGCCGCCGGACGCTCTCCCGAGCTCTTCGCGCTCCACCCTGCGCATGTGAGTGCCACTGGGTGCTCTCGGGATCTCGCCGCAGTACCACCGTGCGCCTCCGAGTGCCGCCGAGCGCTCTCCCGGTATCGCCACTCGTTGACCCCGCACGTCGGGGTGCCGCCAGGGGCTCTCCCGATATCGCCGCTCCTTCACCACAGTGCTCGGGGTGCCGCCGGGCGCTCTCCCGAGCTTGCCGCACTACCACCGTGCGCTGACAAGTGCCAGCGGGCACTCTCGGGATCTCGCCGCTGTACCACAGCGCGCCTCCGAGTGCCGCTGAGCGCTCTCCCGATATCGCCGCCCCTTTGATTCAGAAAACGAACGGTTACAGTTTGTTAGTGCAGTTGTATTACAGTCTGGGAAAGAACAAAAGCTCGGGGCCCCAGAATTCCAAGATAAAGAAATGGCTTTGTGTATAAGATAGCGGGAGCAGCTGCATGCTAAGGAGGTGCTGAGGAGGAACCTAACTGTCTGGGAAAGGTGTCCATCTGGTCAGGACAGGGGAGGAGATTTTTGATAATGAGTTCTTGGAAATAATTAGAATAGTAACGCCTTTAATTTTAATAACCTGCCCACCATCATGAATATGTATGCTTTTCACCATAAATGGACGCTTGCTTCACAAACCGGTGTACAAGTTTGGCGGAGAAATCCCCCTTGCACCCAGCGCCGCAATAAACATACCTGCTTTATAACTCTCTGCGAGTTGTAATGTTTGTTTTCGAGCGTCAATTTGGCACCCCAGATGGGACCCCCTCTGTCCGGCTGCGGGACCTGCTGAGGACGGGAGTCCTCTGGGCGCCCCCGAGATTTCTCGGAAGGACTCCCCAACTCATCCAGATCACCGCGGGGACAGACAAGGACCATCTCCTGCGGACCAGGTATGTTTTAGGGTTTCATGGGGGGGACCTGTAAGTCGTGAGGAGACGTCCTACGCGTGGTAAAGAGTCGGTGTACTCGCCCCGGGGTATGCTCAAGCTTGGGCTAATGGTGTGGGATCCCTGGGTTTTGGGTTAGTGTGTGGAATTGTAATATTGTTGATTATTTAGTGTATTTGTCATAAGATATCCCTACCGTGTTATTGTCTGTAATTGTTGTATGAGTGATTGAGACGCGGCACTGCTGCAGAGCGAGTGTGAAGTTCCGGTCCGCGGTTCCGTGTTCTCCGCGAGGAGAGCGGCCGGAGACGAACGAAGCGTACAGACGAACAACTGTACAGAAGCATTGTGTGAATCTAATAATGAGAATATTAAGTGGCAGTGTCTTGGACATTCGGATAACTTTTGTGATCCTATTTTTGTCTTAAAGTGCTTTGCTTGTAATACAGAGGTTTGGGTAGATCGGGAGGACGATTTTTGGTGTCCACAGTGTGGTAGCTGGACTGAGTGGGAAAAGATCGAGCGGGCGGGAGAGTTGCAACAAATAATCTGTGGAGACATAGCCTACCCCTGGAGATAAAGGTAGCAACAGCGGCAGCGGGGGGGTAACACCTAAGTGACACACGGAGATCAGGATCGCCTCTGAACTAAGGGGGTAAGGGAACATAAAAAGGGCAAAAATCAAGGAAGTGAGATACTGAAAAGTAGTACCCTAGGGTGTATTTTAGCACACTGGAAGGAGATCGGGGGCTCACCAGGTGGCAGCGTGGACAAGAAAACCTTAATTAAATATTGTAATCAAAGGTGGCCCCTTTACAAATTAGATGATCAGGAGAAATGGCCCTGAACGGGACTCTCAATTACAATACTATACTACAATTAATGCTGTTCCTTAGAAAGGAAGGAAAGTGGGATGAAGTCACATATGCGGATATGTTTTTCACCCTTTGGAACCACCCAGAGTACCAACGGGACTGCGGGCTATTACCTCCAGAAGACCCGATGGTACTAGCCTTAGAGAAAGAAAGACGAGGAGAAATGAAAGGTACTATAAAAAGATGTTGTTCAGCCTGTAGCATAGGGCAGAGATGCACAAAGCCTGAAAAGATTCGGGATCTTAAAGAAGACTATTTTCTTGACACTTACTTACCACCGGTTAGGGGAATAGAAGACCGTTGGGAGGGGGTAAGGGTTCCTCAAGAAGATAGAGAAACTGAAGCTGATTCCAAAACTGAATCCAAAACCCCACCTGACAGCCCTGTATCGTCCCGTACTCGGAAAAGGACAGAGCAAGCAGCGATTCAAGCACCCTTAAGGGAAGCCATGGGTCCGGACGGACTAGCCGTAATGATAAAAGTCCCTTTTTCCTCATTTGATTTAGAAACCTGGAAAAGTGTGGCAAAGAATTATCGGAATGATCCCGTAGGGGTTACTAGACATTTTCAGTTTCTGGTAAAGCAGCACAATCCTGACTGGAGTGATATCCAGTTATTATTAAATCACCTAACAGAAACTGAGAAACAACTGGTTTTAAAAACTGCTCACAATATAGCCACGGACCAACTGAAAGATTCAGGAAGGTACATTAAAGAACACTTCCCTTTGCACAACCCTCACTGGAACCCAAACAGGAGCATTCACTCAGAGGCGCTAGAAACTTACAGAGATGGGATTATAACAGGGATGGAGAGGACTATCCCGAAAGCCATTAACTGGTCAATGCTGTATGCTGTAAGACGAGGGCCGAAGGAGAGTCCCTCGGAGTTTCTAGATAAATTACGAGATGCAATGAGACGCTACAGCCCCTCGGACCCTGGATCAGAGATAGGAATCCAGCAGTTAGTGTCTCTCTTTTTAGGGCAGTCTGCCAACGATATCCGGAGGAAGCTGCAAAAACTGAGAACAACCGACAGCAGAAATCTAGAGACTCTGTTAGATGAGGCATGGAGAGTGTTTAACAACCGGGAGGAGGAGGATAAAAAAAGGGACAGACTGGCACTGGTGGTAGCAATACATGCAAGGGGGGAAACGAAAGCAGGGAATTTTTAGGAAACCATTAGAAAGAGATCAATGTGCATGGTGTAAGCAGAGAGGGCACTGGAAGAATGGGTCCCCAAAAAGACGAAAAGAAAAAATTCAGGCCCATTATAAAGAAGATTGACGGGGACCGGGGGAATCTACCCTAGCGGATCCACTGGTTACCCTAAGGCTAGGGAAAAAGCAACAAGAATAGAATTTTTGGTGGCTACAGGAGAAACGTATTCAGTTTTAAATCAAGCTCTGACCCCTATCTATACTGATTTTATAACAGTAACAGGAGCCACTGGCCGGAGCGAAAAGGCATATTTTCTCAAACCTCTTAAGTTCAAATTGGGAAAAAAATTGGGGATACACAAATTTTTATATCTGCCAAATTCGCCGAGACCCCTGTTAGGGCGAGATTTATTAGAGCAATTGGGAGCAGAAATTAAATTCAAAAAAGGGAAAATGGAACTCCGGATAAGAGAAGATCAACTAATTGAAATACTAAGTTTGGCCCTAATAGGAACTCCCATTTCTACAGGGGTGCCTGAGGAGATTAAAGCCCAAATTTATCCGGGGGTCTGGGCCTCGGGAGTGCCGGGGAGAGCAAAAAATGCTTCCCCAATAGTGATAAAGCCTCAACAAGGAGCACGACCGGTGAGAGTTAAACAGTATCCCCTTAGAATAGAGGACAGGGAGGGGATCCGACCAACTATAGATCGGTTTATTGAGTATGGGCTGCTGAAAGAATGTGAATCAGAGTAAAACACTCCAATATTACCTGTTAAGAAGCCGGATGGTAGCTATCGCATAGTGCAGGACCTCAGAGCTATCAACATAATTGTTGAGGATTTGCAAATCCATACACTCGTCTAACTAAACTGGTACCTGAATTGGCATGGTTTACCGTTTTGAACCTAAAGGATGCCTTTTTCTGCGTGCCTTTGAGCCCAGAGAGCCAGCTTTTATTTGCATTCGAATGGGAAAACCCAGAATCTGGGAGGAAAACACAGCTTACATGGACTGTGCTACCGCAGGGCTTCAAATATAGCTCGACACTTTTTGGAAATCAGCTAGCTAAAGACTTGGAACAGTGGAAACGCCCGCTTGGGTCAGGAGTGGTTTTGCAGTATGTGGACGATATATTACTCGCCCCTGACACCAGAGAAACATGCATAAAATGGACTGTGAGCCTGTTAAATTTTCTTGGACTTAATGGCTATACAGTTTCTTCACAGAAAGCACAGATAGCCCAGCAGCAAGTGACCTATCTGGGATATGAAATAACCGCAGGCCAACGGACTGCCAACGGCCAACGGCAAGGAGAGGAAAGAGGTCATCTGCCAGACACCTCGACCACAGACGCCTAAGGAACTTCGAACCTTCCTAGGAATGACAGGATTGTGTCGTCTCTGGATATATAACTACGGACTTTTGGTAAAGCCTCTATACGAGTTATTAAAATCTGACTCAAAGAATATTATATGGAATAGGGAGGCAGACAAAGCCTTCCATCAATTAAAAAAGAGGTTAATGGAAGCACCTGGCCTGGGATTACCTGACACTACTAAACCTTTCTGGTTGTTTTCCTATGAAAAGCAAGGAATGGCCTTAGGAGTCCTAGCCCAGAATTTGGGACCCGATCGAAGGGCGGTGGCATACTTCTCCAAAAACAGCTTGACGAAGTAAGTAAAGGGTGGCCTAGCTGTCTCCGAGCGGTGGCAGCAGTGGTAATAAACATCCAAGAGGCCCGTAAGTTCACCCTAGGCCAGAAAATCACAGTTATGGTATCACATACAGTCTCAGCAGTACTGGAAGTAAAAGGGGGGCATTGGCTTTCACCTCAGAGGTTTCTTAAGTACCAGGCTATCCTGATAGAGCAAGATGATGTAGAAATGACGGTAACTAATATTGTCAATCCAGCCGCTTTCCTCAGCGGAACCGAAGGAGACTCAGTGACCCACGACTGCTTGGAAACAATCGAGGCGGTGTACTCCAGCCGACCAGACCTGAAAGAAGAACCATTGGAGGATGCAGAGGATTCCTGGTTCACCGACGGGAGCGGCTTCATTCAACAGGGGATACGCAAAGCTGGCTATGCGGTAACCACCACAGAGAAGGTAATAGAATCCAAGGCCCTGGCCCCAAAGACATCAGCCCAAAAGGCTGAGATTATAGCACTAACCCGAGCCCTGGAATTGGCCAAAGGAAAACGGATAAATATCTGGACAGACTCTAAATATGTTTTTGGGGTGGTGCATGCTCACGGGGCGGTCTGGAGAGGAAGAGGACTCTTATCTACACAAGGGAAGCACATCAAACATGCTGAAGAAATTCTCAAACTCTTAGATGCAGTATTACTGCCTGCCAAAGTGACTTAATGGCTATAAAGTTTCTTCACAGAAAGCACAGATAGCACAGCAACAAGTGACCTTTTTCGTTATTATGGGCAGTGGTCATGGCAGAACATAGAAAATCCATTGGGGAACAGAGGCACTTTACAGATACCTGAACAGGCTAATATGTGCTCGAAATCTATATGCCACTGTCAAACAAGTCACTCAGCAGTGTGAGGTGTGTCTACAGAACAACCCTAAGACAGGCCCCAGAGTCCAATTTGGCCAGATAGGGAAGGGAAACTATCCGGGACAACAATGGCAAATTGATTTTTCAGAACTTCCAAGAAAAGGGGGTTTCGATACCTATTGGTGTTAACTGATACCTTTTCAGGATGGCCAGAGGCATTTCCCTGTCGAACCAACAAAACAAGAGAAGTGGTCAAAGCATTGTTGCATGAAATTTTACCAAGGTTCGGGGTTCCCGCAGTAATTTCCTCGGACCGAGGATCTCATTTCACTGCAAGGGTTGTTTCGAAAGTAAGCAGACTATTGGGTATAGACTGGCAACTTCACACCCCATACAACCCACGATCGAGTGGTCAAGTAGAAAAGATGAATCACTTGATCAAAACGCAAATTGTGAAACTAGGCCAGGAAGCTAACTTGGCCTGGCCTCAATCACTACCCTTAGCCCTTCTCAGGATAAGAACAAAACCCAGAACCGAAGAAGGTTTGAGCCCCTTTGAAATACTGTATGGGAGACCATATAGTGTACAAGACGGAATATCCACAGAGCTGGGGAATGAAATACTAACAGATTACCTGATAAATTTACAAAAACAGCTCCGAGAGGTAGAAAAAATGGTTCTGGGAACAAGAGCTCGTGGGCTGGATGGACCAGTACACGAGATCGAACCTGGGGACTACGTAAGTCTTTCACAGATTCACCACTGAAGCCAAAGGGGGAAGGTCCCTTCCAGGTACTGCTGACCACTCACACGGCCATAAAGATCAAGGAAAAAGCCACTTGGATCCATTGGACTCACGTCAAGAGGGCTCCAGAACCCCAATGGACATCAACACAGACCGGACCCCTGAAACTTCTCCTCCAACGAAAAGATGGACATTAATGACTTTAATAGTCATCAACATGCCAGGACTTTGTGTTTCAGGGGGAGGGACACGGGGTGTGAAAACATATTCACGAAATCTGGAAACACTGGTAAGGGCTACTAATCTGTCAGACTGTTGGGTATGTACTACCCTACCCAAAGGAGAAATGAAATTGCCTCTATGTGGGGTGGCAGCAAGCAATTGGAACAATGCTAACGGAACCTGGCCTAAATGTTGGGCAAAAGGGGGGGATGAGTCGAATGGGTATTGTGAGTACGATGATAATATCTACACCTTAGGACCCAGATTTGATCTACAACTGTTGAAAGAAGAGTTTGTGGTATTAATTAGCAATAACAGTTGTGCATGGGAACACGGGGAATATAGACACAGTGGGCCGGTGAATAAGACAACAACTTGGGGATGGAGCAAGTACTGGATTAATAAGACAACTGTTGATGTGGGAAGTTGGGATCTAACAGGGATAAGGGTAACATATATTGACTTTTGCGACAAAACACAACTAGTTGCATATAAAAGTAGTGGTATTTCCGAAGGAGAAGGATATTCCTGGGAGTATGGACGGTACCAGGCGGGGAAATTTTTAGGTGCGAATTTGATGGCAACTATTGGACCCTGTAAGTTACCTAAAGGGTATTGGTTGTTGTGTGGAGATGGATATAGTAGAAAACAGCTGCCCGGAGGATGGAAGGGAACTTGCACGATAGGCTATCTAACTAGCCAGGATACGGTGTTTAATCAGTCTGAAATCCCCTCAGGAATGCTGGGAACACCTTGGAGGAGAATTCGGGGAGTGGAAAACCCTCTAGTGACGAGGGGAACAAGGTTCCACAGCTTTGTAAGGTGGTTTATACCGTTCCTGGGCGTCAGTGAATTGGAAAAGGCAATTGTGAACATATCGGCCACTATAGAAGTGCTTGAGAAATCTACAATCGATGCTATACAAGCACTTCAACAAGAAGTCCAGTCATTAGCAAATGTGGTGGGACAAAACAGAATGGCATTAGACTTATTAACCTGGAAAGAAGGCTTATGTGCCTCATAATGTGATTAATCAAAGCTGTTGTTCATATGTAAACCAGAATGGGTAAGTTTAAAAAATCTCATAGCTAAAACTCAGATTTTGCATTTGACTGCGCAAGATGACACCACATTAGGGTTTTCTGACCTTTGGGAAAAGTTAACCTCGTGGTTACCTAACTTTGCTTGGATTAAGCGACTGTTTATCCTTCTAATAGCAATACTTATGTTAGGAATTTAGTGTGTGCATTAATTAGATGTCTTATGTGTTGTACCAGGGGGGCCAAAGACAAATATAATCAATGGAAGAAGCATCAGCTCCGTGAACGAGTGGAATCTGGGAAGTATTTTAGAAATCAGATGGGGAGAGAGAATATGTTATAGGTGATTGTAAAAGAATTTACAAAGTTAAAAGAAAAGGGGGGACTTGATTCAGAAAACGAACGGTTACAGTTTGTTAGTGCAGATCTAATAAAGCCTGGGAAAGAACAAAAGCTCGGAGTCAAAGCATTCCAAGATAAAGAAATGGCCTTGTGTATAAGATAGCGGGAGCAGCTGCATGCTAAGGAGGTGCTGAGGAGGAACCTAACTGTCTGGGAAAGGTGTCCATCTGGTCAGGACAGGGGAGGAGATTTTTGATAATGAGTTCTTGGAAATAATTAGAATAGTAACGCCTTTAATTTTAATAACCTGCCCACCATCATGAATATGTATGCTTTTCACCATAAATGGACGCTTGCTTCACAAACCGGTGTACAAGTTTGGCGGAGAAATCCCCCTTGCACCCAGCGCCGCAATAAACATACCTGCTTTATAACTCTCTGCGAGTTGTAATGTTTGTTTTCGAGCGTCAATTTGGCACCCCAGATGGGACCCCCTCTGTCCGGCTGCGGGACCTGCTGAGGACGGGAGTCCTCTGGGCGCCCCCGAGATTTCTCGGAAGGACTCCCCAACTCATCCAGATCACCGCGGGGACAGACAAGGACCATCTCCTGCGGACCAGGTATGTTTTAGGGTTTCATGGGGGGGACCTGTAAGTCGTGAGGAGACGTCCTACGCGTGGTAAAGAGTCGGTGTACTCGCCCCGGGGTATGCTCAAGCTTGGGCTAATGGTGTGGGATCCCTGGGTTTTGGGTTAGTGTGTGGAATTGTAATATTGTTGATTATTTAGTGTATTTGTCATAAGATATCCCTACCGTGTTATTGTCTGTAATTGTTGTATGAGTGATTGAGACGCGGCACTGCTGCAGAGCGAGTGTGAAGTTCCGGTCCGCGGTTCCGTGTTCTCCGCGAGGAGAGCGGCCGGAGACGAACGAAGCGTACAGACGAACAACTGTACAGAAGCATTGTGTGAATCTAATAATGAGAATATTAAGTGGCAGTGTCTTGGACATTCGGATAACTTTTGTGATCCTATTTTTGTCTTAAAGTGCTTTGCTTGTAATACAGAGGTTTGGGTAGATCGGGAGGACGATTTTTGGTGTCCACAGTGTGGTAGCTGGACTGAGTGGGAAAAGATCGAGCGGGCGGGAGAGTTGCAACAAATAATCTGTGGAGACATAGCCTACCCCTGGAGATAAAGGTAGCAACAGCGGCAGCGGGGGGGTAACACCTAAGTGACACACGGAGATCAGGATCGCCTCTGAACTAAGGGGGTAAGGGAACATAAAAAGGGCAAAAATCAAGGAAGTGAGATACTGAAAAGTAGTACCCTAGGGTGTATTTTAGCACACTGGAAGGAGATCGGGGGCTCACCAGGTGGCAGCGTGGACAAGAAAACCTTAATTAAATATTGTAATCAAAGGTGGCCCCTTTACAAATTAGATGATCAGGAGAAATGGCCCTGAACGGGACTCTCAATTACAATACTATACTACAATTAATGCTGTTCCTTAGAAAGGAAGGAAAGTGGGATGAAGTCACATATGCGGATATGTTTTTCACCCTTTGGAACCACCCAGAGTACCAACGGGACTGCGGGCTATTACCTCCAGAAGACCCGATGGTACTAGCCTTAGAGAAAGAAAGACGAGGAGAAATGAAAGGTACTATAAAAAGATGTTGTTCAGCCTGTAGCATAGGGCAGAGATGCACAAAGCCTGAAAAGATTCGGGATCTTAAAGAAGACTATTTTCTTGACACTTACTTACCACCGGTTAGGGGAATAGAAGACCGTTGGGAGGGGGTAAGGGTTCCTCAAGAAGATAGAGAAACTGAAGCTGATTCCAAAACTGAATCCAAAACCCCACCTGACAGCCCTGTATCGTCCCGTACTCGGAAAAGGACAGAGCAAGCAGCGATTCAAGCACCCTTAAGGGAAGCCATGGGTCCGGACGGACTAGCCGTAATGATAAAAGTCCCTTTTTCCTCATTTGATTTAGAAACCTGGAAAAGTGTGGCAAAGAATTATCGGAATGATCCCGTAGGGGTTACTAGACATTTTCAGTTTCTGGTAAAGCAGCACAATCCTGACTGGAGTGATATCCAGTTATTATTAAATCACCTAACAGAAACTGAGAAACAACTGGTTTTAAAAACTGCTCACAATATAGCCACGGACCAACTGAAAGATTCAGGAAGGTACATTAAAGAACACTTCCCTTTGCACAACCCTCACTGGAACCCAAACAGGAGCATTCACTCAGAGGCGCTAGAAACTTACAGAGATGGGATTATAACAGGGATGGAGAGGACTATCCCGAAAGCCATTAACTGGTCAATGCTGTATGCTGTAAGACGAGGGCCGAAGGAGAGTCCCTCGGAGTTTCTAGATAAATTACGAGATGCAATGAGACGCTACAGCCCCTCGGACCCTGGATCAGAGATAGGAATCCAGCAGTTAGTGTCTCTCTTTTTAGGGCAGTCTGCCAACGATATCCGGAGGAAGCTGCAAAAACTGAGAACAACCGACAGCAGAAATCTAGAGACTCTGTTAGATGAGGCATGGAGAGTGTTTAACAACCGGGAGGAGGAGGATAAAAAAAGGGACAGACTGGCACTGGTGGTAGCAATACATGCAAGGGGGGAAACGAAAGCAGGGAATTTTTAGGAAACCATTAGAAAGAGATCAATGTGCATGGTGTAAGCAGAGAGGGCACTGGAAGAATGGGTCCCCAAAAAGACGAAAAGAAAAAATTCAGGCCCATTATAAAGAAGATTGACGGGGACCGGGGGAATCTACCCTAGCGGATCCCCTGGTTACCCTAAGGCTAGGGAAAAAGCAACAAGAATAGAATTTTTGGTGGCTACAGGAGAAACGTATTCTGTTTTAAATCAAGCTCTGACCCCTATCTATACTGATTTTATAACAGTAACAGGAGCCACTGGCCGGAGCGAAAAGGCATATTTTCTCAAACCTCTTAAGTTCAAATTGGGAAAAAAATTGGGGATACACAAATTTTTATATCTGCCAAATTCGCCGAGACCCCTGTTAGGGCGAGATTTATTAGAGCAATTGGGAGCAGAAATTAAATTCAAAAAAGGGAAAATGGAACTCCGGATAAGAGAAGATCAACTAATTGAAATACTAAGTTTGGCCCTAATAGGAACTCCCATTTCTACAGGGGTGCCTGAGGAGATTAAAGCCCAAATTTATCCGGGGGTCTGGGCCTCGGGAGTGCCGGGGAGAGCAAAAAATGCTTCCCCAATAGTGATAAAGCCTCAACAAGGAGCACGACCGGTGAGAGTTAAACAGTATCCCCTTAGAATAGAGGACAGGGAGGGGATCCGACCAACTATAGATCGGTTTATTGAGTATGGGCTGCTGAAAGAATGTGAATCAGAGTAAAACACTCCAATATTACCTGTTAAGAAGCCGGATGGTAGCTATCGCATAGTGCAGGACCTCAGAGCTATCAACATAATTGTTGAGGATTTGCAAATCCATACACTCGTCTAACTAAACTGGTACCTGAATTGGCATGGTTTACCGTTTTGAACCTAAAGGATGCCTTTTTCTGCGTGCCTTTGAGCCCAGAGAGCCAGCTTTTATTTGCATTCGAATGGGAAAACCCAGAATCTGGGAGGAAAACACAGCTTACATGGACTGTGCTACCGCAGGGCTTCAAATATAGCTCGACACTTTTTGGAAATCAGCTAGCTAAAGACTTGGAACAGTGGAAACGCCCGCTTGGGTCAGGAGTGGTTTTGCAGTATGTGGACGATATATTACTCGCCCCTGACACCAGAGAAACATGCATAAAATGGACTGTGAGCCTGTTAAATTTTCTTGGACTTAATGGCTATACAGTTTCTTCACAGAAAGCACAGATAGCCCAGCAGCAAGTGACCTATCTGGGATATGAAATAACCGCAGGCCAACGGACTGCCAACGGCCAACGGGAAGGAGAGGAAAGAGGTCATCTGCCAGACACCTCGACCACAGACGCCTAAGGAACTTCGAACCTTCCTAGGAATGACAGGATTGTGTCGTCTCTGGATATATAACTACGGACTTTTGGTAAAGCCTCTATACGAGTTATTAAAATCTGACTCAAAGAATATTATATGGAATAGGGAGGCAGACAAAGCCTTCCATCAATTAAAAAAGAGGTTAATGGAAGCACCTGGCCTGGGATTACCTGACACTACTAAACCTTTCTGGTTGTTTTCCTATGAAAAGCAAGGAATGGCCTTAGGAGTCCTAGCCCAGAATTTGGGACCCGATCGAAGGGCGGTGGCATACTTCTCCAAAAACAGCTTGACGAAGTAAGTAAAGGGTGGCCTAGCTGTCTCCGAGCGGTGGCAGCAGTGGTAATAAACATCCAAGAGGCCCGTAAGTTCACCCTAGGCCAGAAAATCACAGTTATGGTATCACATACAGTCTCAGCAGTACTGGAAGTAAAAGGGGGGCATTGGCTTTCACCTCAGAGGTTTCTTAAGTACCAGGCTATCCTGATAGAGCAAGATGATGTAGAAATGACAGTAACTAATATTGTCAATCCAGCCGCTTTCCTCAGCGGAACCGAAGGAGACTCAGTGACCCACGACTGCTTGGAAACAATCGAGGCGGTGTACTCCAGCCGACCAGACCTGAAAGAAGAACCATTGGAGGATGCAGAGGATTCCTGGTTCACCGACGGGAGCGGCTTCATTCAACAGGGGATACGCAAAGCTGGCTATGCGGTAACCACCACAGAGAAGGTAATAGAATCCAAGGCCCTGGCCCCAAAGACATCAGCCCAAAAGGCTGAGATTATAGCACTAACCCGAGCCCTGGAATTGGCCAAAGGAAAACGGATAAATATCTGGACAGACTCTAAATATGTTTTTGGGGTGGTGCATGCTCACGGGGCGGTCTGGAGAGGAAGAGGACTCTTATCTACACAAGGGAAGCACATCAAACATGCTGAAGAAATTCTCAAACTCTTAGATGCAGTATTACTGCCTGCCAAAGTGACTTAATGGCTATAAAGTTTCTTCACAGAAAGCACAGATAGCACAGCAACAAGTGACCTTTTTCGTTATTATGGGCAGTGGTCATGGCAGAACATAGAAAATCCATTGGGGAACAGAGGCACTTTACAGATACCTGAACAGGCTAATATGTGCTCGAAATCTATATGCCACTGTCAAACAAGTCACTCAGCAGTGTGAGGTGTGTCTACAGAACAACCCTAAGACAGGCCCCAGAGTCCAATTTGGCCAGATAGGGAAGGGAAACTATCCGGGACAACAATGGCAAATTGATTTTTCAGAACTTCCAAGAAAAGGGGGTTTCGATACCTATTGGTGTTAACTGATACCTTTTCAGGATGGCCAGAGGCATTTCCCTGTCGAACCAACAAAACAAGAGAAGTGGTCAAAGCATTGTTGCATGAAATTTTACCAAGGTTCGGGGTTCCCGCAGTAATTTCCTCGGACCGAGGATCTCATTTCACTGCAAGGGTTGTTTCGAAAGTAAGCAGACTATTGGGTATAGACTGGCAACTTCACACCCCATACAACCCACGATCGAGTGGTCAAGTAGAAAAGATGAATCACTTGATCAAAACGCAAATTGTGAAACTAGGCCAGGAAGCTAACTTGGCCTGGCCTCAATCACTACCCTTAGCCCTTCTCAGGATAAGAACAAAACCCAGAACCGAAGAAGGTTTGAGCCCCTTTGAAATACTGTATGGGAGACCATATAGTGTACAAGACGGAATATCCACAGAGCTGGGGAATGAAATACTAACAGATTACCTGATAAATTTACAAAAACAGCTCCGAGAGGTAGAAAAAATGGTTCTGGGAACAAGAGCTCGTGGGCTGGATGGACCAGTACACGAGATCGAACCTGGGGACTACGTAAGTCTTTCACAGATTCACCACTGAAGCCAAAGGGGGAAGGTCCCTTCCAGGTACTGCTGACCACTCACACGGCCATAAAGATCAAGGAAAAAGCCACTTGGATCCATTGGACTCACGTCAAGAGGGCTCCAGAACCCCAATGGACATCAACACAGACCGGACCCCTGAAACTTCTCCTCCAACGAAAAGATGGACATTAATGACTTTAATAGTCATCAACATGCCAGGACTTTGTGTTTCAGGGGGAGGGACACGGGGTGTGAAAACATATTCACGAAATCTGGAAACACTGGTAAGGGCTACTAATCTGTCAGACTGTTGGGTATGTACTACCCTACCCAAAGGAGAAATGAAATTGCCTCTATGTGGGGTGGCAGCAAGCAATTGGAACAATGCTAACGGAACCTGGCCTAAATGTTGGGCAAAAGGGGGGGATGAGTCGAATGGGTATTGTGAGTACGATGATAATATCTACACCTTAGGACCCAGATTTGATCTACAACTGTTGAAAGAAGAGTTTGTGGTATTAATTAGCAATAACAGTTGTGCATGGGAACACGGGGAATATAGACACAGTGGGCCGGTGAATAAGACAACAACTTGGGGATGGAGCAAGTACTGGATTAATAAGACAACTGTTGATGTGGGAAGTTGGGATCTAACAGGGATAAGGGTAACATATATTGACTTTTGCGACAAAACACAACTAGTTGCATATAAAAGTAGTGGTATTTCCGAAGGAGAAGGATATTCCTGGGAGTATGGACGGTACCAGGCGGGGAAATTTTTAGGTGCGAATTTGATGGCAACTATTGGACCCTGTAAGTTACCTAAAGGGTATTGGTTGTTGTGTGGAGATGGATATAGTAGAAAACAGCTGCCCGGAGGATGGAAGGGAACTTGCACGATAGGCTATCTAACTAGCCAGGATACGGTGTTTAATCAGTCTGAAATCCCCTCAGGAATGCTGGGAACACCTTGGAGGAGAATTCGGGGAGTGGAAAACCCTCTAGTGACGAGGGGAACAAGGTTCCACAGCTTTGTAAGATGGTTTATACCGTTCCTGGGCGTCAGTGAATTGGAAAAGGCAATTGTGAACATATCGGCCACTATAGAAGTGCTTGAGAAATCTACAATCGATGCTATACAAGCACTTCAACAAGAAGTCCAGTCATTAGCAAATGTGGTGGGACAAAACAGAATGGCATTAGACTTATTAACCTGGAAAGAAGGCTTATGTGCCTCATAATGTGATTAATCAAAGCTGTTGTTCATATGTAAACCAGAATGGGTAAGTTTAAAAAATCTCATAGCTAAAACTCAGATTTTGCATTTGACTGCGCAAGATGACACCACATTAGGGTTTTCTGTCCTTTGGGAAAAGTTAACCTCGTGGTTACCTAACTTTGCTTGGATTAAGCGACTGTTTATCCTTCTAATAGCAATACTTATGTTAGGAATTTAGTGTGTGCATTAATTAGATGTCTTATGTGTTGTACCAGGGGGGGCCAAAGACAAATATAATCAATGGAAGAAGCATCAGCTCCGTGAACGAGTGGAATCTGGGAAGTATTTTAGAAATCAGATGGGGAGAGAGAATATGTTATAGGTGATTGTAAAAGAATTTACAAAGTTAAAAGAAAAGGGGGACTTGATTCAGAAAACGAACGGTTACAGTTTGTTAGTGCAGATGTAATAAAGCCTGGGAAAGAACAAAAGCTCGGAGTCAAAGCATTCCAAGATAAAGAAATGGCCTTGTGTATAAGATAGCGGGAGCAGCTGCATGCTAAGGAGGTGCTGAGGAGGAACCTAACTGTCTGGGAAAGGTGTCCATCTGGTCAGGACAGGGGAGGAGATTTTTGATAATGAGTTCTTGGAAATAATTAGAATAGTAACGCCTTTAATTTTAATAACCTGCCCACCATAATGAATATGTATGCTTTTCACCATAAATGGACGCTTGCTTCACAAACCGGTGTACAAGTTTGGCGGAGAAATCCCCCTTGCACCCAGCGCCGCAATAAACATACCTGCTTTATAACTCTCTGCGAGTTGTAATGTTTGTTTCCGCGCGTCACCTTCACCACGGTGCTCGGGGTGCCGCCGGGAGATCAGCCGCGCTCGCAGCGGTACCACCGCGCGCCTCCGAGTGCCGCTGAGCGCTCTCCCGATATCGCCGCTCCGTCACCCCGCTTTTCTAGGTGCCGCCGGGCGCTCTGCCGAGCTCGCCGCACTACAACCGTGCGCCTCCGAGTGCCGCCGAGCGCTCTCACGGTATCGCCACTCGTTGACCCTGCGCTTCGGGTTGCAGCCAGGCGCTCTCCCGAGGTCGACGCGCTGCCACCCAGCGCCGGCGAGTGCCACCGGGAACCCTACAGACTCTTCAGGGCCCTAGGGAACACCACAGGCCCCTACGGAACCGTACGAGACTCTACAGGCCGCTAGGGAACACCACAGGCCCCTACGGAAACCTACACAACACTCTGGAAACTTATGGAACCCTACAAGCTCCTACCAACCCCTGCGGGCACTTACACAACCCTACAGGTCCCTACGGCAATCTACGGGACTCTACGGGCCCCTAGGGAACCCTACAGATTTCGACGGAACCCTACGAGCCCCTCTGGAACCCTACAGAGTCCCGAGCTCTGGAACCATTGTTCGAGCTCGCCGTTGTACCAGCGTGCGCCTCTGCGTGTTGCTGCGCGTCCTCCCGACCACGCCGATTCATCACCCCGCTCTTCAGGGTGATGCGGGGCTCTCCCGAGCTCGCTGCGCTACTACCGTGCTCCTCCAGGTGTCGCAGTGCGCCTTCCGACCGCTCCGTATATACACCCCGCTCGGCAGGGTGCCTCCGGGCGCTCTGCCGAGCTTGCTGCGCTACCGCTCTGCGCCTCCGGGTGTCGCTGCGCATCCTCCCAACCCCGACGCACCCTCATCCCACCCCTCCGGGTGCCGTCGGGCGCCAACTCGATCCCGCCGAGCCTTAACCCACCCCTCGGGATGGTGACGGGCGCACGTCCCACCTGCCCGAGCCGCTCCCCCCGCCCTTCGGGGTGCCGACGAGTCCTCGTCCGACTCACCCGTGCCCTCAGCGCGCTCTTCGGGGTGCCGCCGATCACTGTCCGAGCTCACCGCGCTACCACCCTGCGCCTCCGGCTGTCGCTCCGCCTCCTCCCGACCACGCCGATCCTTCACCCCGCTCTTCGGGGTGCTGCGGGGCTCTTCCGAGCTCGCCGCGCTACCACCGTGAGCTTCCGGGTGCCGCTGTACGTCCGGTCGACCCGACGCACGCTCATCCCGCTCCTCGGGGTGCCGCCGGACGCTCTCCCGAGCTCTTCGCGCTCCACCCTGCGCATGTGAGTGCCACTGGGTGCTCTCGGGATCTCGCCGCAGTACCACCGTGCGCCTCCGAGTGCCGCCGAGCGCTCTCCCGGTATCGCCACTCGTTGACCCCGCACGTCGGGGTGCCGCCAGGGGCTCTCCCGATATCGCCGCTCCTTCACCACAGTGCTCGGGGTGCCGCCGGGCGCTCTCCCGAGCTTGCCGCACTACCACCGTGCGCTGACAAGTGCCAGCGGGCACTCTCGGGATCTCGCCGCTGTACCACAGCGCGCCTCCGAGTGCCGCTGAGCGCTCTCCCGATATCGCCGCCCCTTTGATTCAGAAAACGAACGGTTACAGTTTGTTAGTGCAGTTGTATTACAGTCTGGGAAAGAACAAAAGCTCGGGGCCCCAGAATTCCAAGATAAAGAAATGGCTTTGTGTATAAGATAGCGGGAGCAGCTGCATGCTAAGGAGGTGCTGAGGAGGAACCTAACTGTCTGGGAAAGGTGTCCATCTGGTCAGGACAGGGGAGGAGATTTTTGATAATGAGTTCTTGGAAATAATTAGAATAGTAACGCCTTTAATTTTAATAACCTGCCCACCATCATGAATATGTATGCTTTTCACCATAAATGGACGCTTGCTTCACAAACCGGTGTACAAGTTTGGCGGAGAAATCCCCCTTGCACCCAGCGCCGCAATAAACATACCTGCTTTATAACTCTCTGCGAGTTGTAATGTTTGTTTTCGAGCGTCAATTTGGCACCCCAGATGGGACCCCCTCTGTCCGGCTGCGGGACCTGCTGAGGACGGGAGTCCTCTGGGCGCCCCCGAGATTTCTCGGAAGGACTCCCCAACTCATCCAGATCACCGCGGGGACAGACAAGGACCATCTCCTGCGGACCAGGTATGTTTTAGGGTTTCATGGGGGGGACCTGTAAGTTGTGAGGAGACGTCCTACGCGTGGTAAAGAGTCGGTGTACTCGCCCCGGGGTATGCTCAAGCTTGGGCTAATGGTGTGGGATCCCTGGGTTTTGGGTTAGTGTGTGGAATTGTAATATTGTTGATTATTTAGTGTATTTGTCATAAGATATCCCTACCGTGTTATTGTCTGTAATTGTTGTATGAGTGATTGAGACGCGGCACTGCTGCAGAGCGAGTGTGAAGTTCCGGTCCGCGGTTCCGTGTTCTCCGCGAGGAGAGCGGCCGGAGACGAACGAAGCGTACAGACGAACAACTGTACAGAAGCATTGTGTGAATCTAATAATGAGAATATTAAGTGGCAGTGTCTTGGACATTCGGATAACTTTTGTGATCCTATTTTTGTCTTAAAGTGCTTTGCTTGTAATACAGAGGTTTGGGTAGATCGGGAGGACGATTTTTGGTGTCCACAGTGTGGTAGCTGGACTGAGTGGGAAAAGATCGAGCGGGCGGGAGAGTTGCAACAAATAATCTGTGGAGACATAGCCTACCCCTGGAGATAAAGGTAGCAACAGCGGCAGCGGGGGGGTAACACCTAAGTGACACACGGAGATCAGGATCGCCTCTGAACTAAGGGGGTAAGGGAACATAAAAAGGGCAAAAATCAAGGAAGTGAGATACTGAAAAGTAGTACCCTAGGGTGTATTTTAGCACACTGGAAGGAGATCGGGGGCTCACCAGGTGGCAGCGTGGACAAGAAAACCTTAATTAAATATTGTAATCAAAGGTGGCCCCTTTACAAATTAGATGATCAGGAGAAATGGCCCTGAACGGGACTCTCAATTACAATACTATACTACAATTAATGCTGTTCCTTAGAAAGGAAGGAAAGTGGGATGAAGTCACATATGCGGATATGTTTTTCACCCTTTGGAACCACCCAGAGTACCAACGGGACTGCGGGCTATTACCTCCAGAAGACCCGATGGTACTAGCCTTAGAGAAAGAAAGACGAGGAGAAATGAAAGGTACTATAAAAAGATGTTGTTCAGCCTGTAGCATAGGGCAGAGATGCACAAAGCCTGAAAAGATTCGGGATCTTAAAGAAGACTATTTTCTTGACACTTACTTACCACCGGTTAGGGGAATAGAAGACCGTTGGGAGGGGGTAAGGGTTCCTCAAGAAGATAGAGAAACTGAAGCTGATTCCAAAACTGAATCCAAAACCCCACCTGACAGCCCTGTATCGTCCCGTACTCGGAAAAGGACAGAGCAAGCAGCGATTCAAGCACCCTTAAGGGAAGCCATGGGTCCGGACGGACTAGCCGTAATGATAAAAGTCCCTTTTTCCTCATTTGATTTAGAAACCTGGAAAAGTGTGGCAAAGAATTATCGGAATGATCCCGTAGGGGTTACTAGACATTTTCAGTTTCTGGTAAAGCAGCACAATCCTGACTGGAGTGATATCCAGTTATTATTAAATCACCTAACAGAAACTGAGAAACAACTGGTTTTAAAAACTGCTCACAATATAGCCACGGACCAACTGAAAGATTCAGGAAGGTACATTAAAGAACACTTCCCTTTGCACAACCCTCACTGGAACCCAAACAGGAGCATTCACTCAGAGGCGCTAGAAACTTACAGAGATGGGATTATAACAGGGATGGAGAGGACTATCCCGAAAGCCATTAACTGGTCAATGCTGTATGCTGTAAGACGAGGGCCGAAGGAGAGTCCCTCGGAGTTTCTAGATAAATTACGAGATGCAATGAGACGCTACAGCCCCTCGGACCCTGGATCAGAGATAGGAATCCAGCAGTTAGTGTCTCTCTTTTTAGGGCAGTCTGCCAACGATATCCGGAGGAAGCTGCAAAAACTGAGAACAACCGACAGCAGAAATCTAGAGACTCTGTTAGATGAGGCATGGAGAGTGTTTAACAACCGGGAGGAGGAGGATAAAAAAAGGGACAGACTGGCACTGGTGGTAGCAATACATGCAAGGGGGGAAACGAAAGCAGGGAATTTTTAGGAAACCATTAGAAAGAGATCAATGTGCATGGTGTAAGCAGAGAGGGCACTGGAAGAATGGGTCCCCAAAAAGACGAAAAGAAAAAATTCAGGCCCATTATAAAGAAGATTGACGGGGACCGGGGGAATCTACCCTAGCGGATCCACTGGTTACCCTAAGGCTAGGGAAAAAGCAACAAGAATAGAATTTTTGGTGGCTACAGGAGAAACGTATTCAGTTTTAAATCAAGCTCTGACCCCTATCTATACTGATTTTATAACAGTAACAGGAGCCACTGGCCGGAGCGAAAAGGCATATTTTCTCAAACCTCTTAAGTTCAAATTGGGAAAAAAATTGGGGATACACAAATTTTTATATCTGCCAAATTCGCCGAGACCCCTGTTAGGGCGAGATTTATTAGAGCAATTGGGAGCAGAAATTAAATTCAAAAAAGGGAAAATGGAACTCCGGATAAGAGAAGATCAACTAATTGAAATACTAAGTTTGGCCCTAATAGGAACTCCCATTTCTACAGGGGTGCCTGAGGAGATTAAAGCCCAAATTTATCCGGGGGTCTGGGCCTCGGGAGTGCCGGGGAGAGCAAAAAATGCTTCCCCAATAGTGATAAAGCCTCAACAAGGAGCACGACCGGTGAGAGTTAAACAGTATCCCCTTAGAATAGAGGACAGGGAGGGGATCCGACCAACT
Organism: Numenius arquata; assembly: GCF_964106895.1. NCBI lineage: Eukaryota > Metazoa > Chordata > Aves > Charadriiformes > Scolopacidae > Numenius > Numenius arquata. The sequence goes on along the minus strand of NW_027414230.1, from coordinate 6,024 downwards.
ATAGATCGGTTTATTGAGTATGGGCTGCTGAAAGAATGTGAATCAGAGTAAAACACTCCAATATTACCTGTTAAGAAGCCGGATGGTAGCTATCGCATAGTGCAGGACCTCAGAGCTATCAACATAATTGTTGAGGATTTGCAAATCCATACACTCGTCTAACTAAACTGGTACCTGAATTGGCATGGTTTACCGTTTTGAACCTAAAGGATGCCTTTTTCTGCGTGCCTTTGAGCCCAGAGAGCCAGCTTTTATTTGCATTCGAATGGGAAAACCCAGAATCTGGGAGGAAAACACAGCTTACATGGACTGTGCTACCGCAGGGCTTCAAATATAGCTCGACACTTTTTGGAAATCAGCTAGCTAAAGACTTGGAACAGTGGAAACGCCCGCTTGGGTCAGGAGTGGTTTTGCAGTATGTGGACGATATATTACTCGCCCCTGACACCAGAGAAACATGCATAAAATGGACTGTGAGCCTGTTAAATTTTCTTGGACTTAATGGCTATACAGTTTCTTCACAGAAAGCACAGATAGCCCAGCAGCAAGTGACCTATCTGGGATATGAAATAACCGCAGGCCAACGGACTGCCAACGGCCAACGGGAAGGAGAGGAAAGAGGTCATCTGCCAGACACCTCGACCACAGACGCCTAAGGAACTTCGAACCTTCCTAGGAATGACAGGATTGTGTCGTCTCTGGATATATAACTACGGACTTTTGGTAAAGCCTCTATACGAGTTATTAAAATCTGACTCAAAGAATATTATATGGAATAGGGAGGCAGACAAAGCCTTCCATCAATTAAAAAAGAGGTTAATGGAAGCACCTGGCCTGGGATTACCTGACACTACTAAACCTTTCTGGTTGTTTTCCTATGAAAAGCAAGGAATGGCCTTAGGAGTCCTAGCCCAGAATTTGGGACCCGATCGAAGGGCGGTGGCATACTTCTCCAAAAACAGCTTGACGAAGTAAGTAAAGGGTGGCCTAGCTGTCTCCGAGCGGTGGCAGCAGTGGTAATAAACATCCAAGAGGCCCGTAAGTTCACCCTAGGCCAGAAAATCACAGTTATGGTATCACATACAGTCTCAGCAGTACTGGAAGTAAAAGGGGGGCATTGGCTTTCACCTCAGAGGTTTCTTAAGTACCAGGCTATCCTGATAGAGCAAGATGATGTAGAAATGACGGTAACTAATATTGTCAATCCAGCCGCTTTCCTCAGCGGAACCGAAGGAGACTCAGTGACCCACGACTGCTTGGAAACAATCGAGGCGGTGTACTCCAGCCGACCAGACCTGAAAGAAGAACCATTGGAGGATGCAGAGGATTCCTGGTTCACCGACGGGAGCGGCTTCATTCAACAGGGGATACGCAAAGCTGGCTATGCGGTAACCACCACAGAGAAGGTAATAGAATCCAAGGCCCTGGCCCCAAAGACATCAGCCCAAAAGGCTGAGATTATAGCACTAACCCGAGCCCTGGAATTGGCCAAAGGAAAACGGATAAATATCTGGACAGACTCTAAATATGTTTTTGGGGTGGTGCATGCTCACGGGGCGGTCTGGAGAGGAAGAGGACTCTTATCTACACAAGGGAAGCACATCAAACATGCTGAAGAAATTCTCAAACTCTTAGATGCAGTATTACTGCCTGCCAAAGTGACTTAATGGCTATAAAGTTTCTTCACAGAAAGCACAGATAGCACAGCAACAAGTGACCTTTTTCGTTATTATGGGCAGTGGTCATGGCAGAACATAGAAAATCCATTGGGGAACAGAGGCACTTTACAGATACCTGAACAGGCTAATATGTGCTCGAAATCTATATGCCACTGTCAAACAAGTCACTCAGCAGTGTGAGGTGTGTCTACAGAACAACCCTAAGACAGGCCCCAGAGTCCAATTTGGCCAGATAGGGAAGGGAAACTATCCGGGACAACAATGGCAAATTGATTTTTCAGAACTTCCAAGAAAAGGGGGTTTCGATACCTATTGGTGTTAACTGATACCTTTTCAGGATGGCCAGAGGCATTTCCCTGTCGAACCAACAAAACAAGAGAAGTGGTCAAAGCATTGTTGCATGAAATTTTACCAAGGTTCGGGGTTCCCGCAGTAATTTCCTCGGACCGAGGATCTCATTTCACTGCAAGGGTTGTTTCGAAAGTAAGCAGACTATTGGGTATAGACTGGCAACTTCACACCCCATACAACCCACGATCGAGTGGTCAAGTAGAAAAGATGAATCACTTGATCAAAACGCAAATTGTGAAACTAGGCCAGGAAGCTAACTTGGCCTGGCCTCAATCACTACCCTTAGCCCTTCTCAGGATAAGAACAAAACCCAGAACCGAAGAAGGTTTGAGCCCCTTTGAAATACTGTATGGGAGACCATATAGTGTACAAGACGGAATATCCACAGAGCTGGGGAATGAAATACTAACAGATTACCTGATAAATTTACAAAAACAGCTCCGAGAGGTAGAAAAAATGGTTCTGGGAACAAGAGCTCGTGGGCTGGATGGACCAGTACACGAGATCGAACCTGGGGACTACGTAAGTCTTTCACAGATTCACCACTGAAGCCAAAGGGGGAAGGTCCCTTCCAGGTACTGCTGACCACTCACACGGCCATAAAGATCAAGGAAAAAGCCACTTGGATCCATTGGACTCACGTCAAGAGGGCTCCAGAACCCCAATGGACATCAACACAGACCGGACCCCTGAAACTTCTCCTCCAACGAAAAGATGGACATTAATGACTTTAATAGTCATCAACATGCCAGGACTTTGTGTTTCAGGGGGAGGGACACGGGGTGTGAAAACATATTCACGAAATCTGGAAACACTGGTAAGGGCTACTAATCTGTCAGACTGTTGGGTATGTACTACCCTACCCAAAGGAGAAATGAAATTGCCTCTATGTGGGGTGGCAGCAAGCAATTGGAACAATGCTAACGGAACGTGGCCTAAATGTTGGGCAAAAGGGGGGGATGAGTCGAATGGGTATTGTGAGTACGATGATAATATCTACACCTTAGGACCCAGATTTGATCTACAACTGTTGAAAGAAGAGTTTGTGGTATTAATTAGCAATAACAGTTGTGCATGGGAACACGGGGAATATAGACACAGTGGGCCGGTGAATAAGACAACAACTTGGGGATGGAGCAAGTACTGGATTAATAAGACAACTGTTGATGTGGGAAGTTGGGATCTAACAGGGATAAGGGTAACATATATTGACTTTTGCGACAAAACACAACTAGTTGCATATAAAAGTAGTGGTATTTCCGAAGGAGAAGGATATTCCTGGGAGTATGGACGGTACCAGGCGGGGAAATTTTTAGGTGCGAATTTGATGGCAACTATTGGACCCTGTAAGTTACCTAAAGGGTATTGGTTGTTGTGTGGAGATGGATATAGTAGAAAACAGCTGCCCGGAGGATGGAAGGGAACTTGCACGATAGGCTATCTAACTAGCCAGGATACGGTGTTTAATCAGTCTGAAATCCCCTCAGGAATGCTGGGAACACCTTGGAGGAGAATTCGGGGAGTGGAAAACCCTCTAGTGACGAGGGGAACAAGGTTCCACAGCTTTGTAAGGTGGTTTATACCGTTCCTGGGCGTCAGTGAATTGGAAAAGGCAATTGTGAACATATCGGCCACTATAGAAGTGCTTGAGAAATCTACAATCGATGCTATACAAGCACTTCAACAAGAAGTCCAGTCATTAGCAAATGTGGTGGGACAAAACAGAATGGCATTAGACTTATTAACCTGGAAAGAAGGCTTATGTGCCTCATAATGTGATTAATCAAAGCTGTTGTTCATATGTAAACCAGAATGGGTAAGTTTAAAAAATCTCATAGCTAAAACTCAGATTTTGCATTTGACTGCGCAAGATGACACCACATTAGGGTTTTCTGACCTTTGGGAAAAGTTAACCTCGTGGTTACCTAACTTTGCTTGGATTAAGCGACTGTTTATCCTTCTAATAGCAATACTTATGTTAGGAATTTAGTGTGTGCATTAATTAGATGTCTTATGTGTTGTACCAGGGGGGCCAAAGACAAATATAATCAATGGAAGAAGCATCAGCTCCGTGAACGAGTGGAATCTGGGAAGTATTTTAGAAATCAGATGGGGAGAGAGAATATGTTATAGGTGATTGTAAAAGAATTTACAAAGTTAAAAGAAAAGGGGGGACTTGATTCAGAAAACGAACGGTTACAGTTTGTTAGTGCAGATCTAATAAAGCCTGGGAAAGAACAAAAGCTCGGAGTCAAAGCATTCCAAGATAAAGAAATGGCCTTGTGTATAAGATAGCGGGAGCAGCTGCATGCTAAGGAGGTGCTGAGGAGGAACCTAACTGTCTGGGAAAGGTGTCCATCTGGTCAGGACAGGGGAGGAGATTTTTGATAATGAGTTCTTGGAAATAATTAGAATAGTAACGCCTTTAATTTTAATAACCTGCCCACCATCATGAATATGTATGCTTTTCACCATAAATGGACGCTTGCTTCACAAACCGGTGTACAAGTTTGGCGGAGAAATCCCCCTTGCACCCAGCGCCGCAATAAACATACCTGCTTTATAACTCTCTGCGAGTTGTAATGTTTGTTTTCGAGCGTCAATTTGGCACCCCAGATGGGACCCCCTCTGTCCGGCTGCGGGACCTGCTGAGGACGGGAGTCCTCTGGGCGCCCCCGAGATTTCTCGGAAGGACTCCCCAACTCATCCAGATCACCGCGGGGACAGACAAGGACCATCTCCTGCGGACCAGGTATGTTTTAGGGTTTCATGGGGGGGACCTGTAAGTCGTGAGGAGACGTCCTACGCGTGGTAAAGAGTCGGTGTACTCGCCCCGGGGTATGCTCAAGCTTGGGCTAATGGTGTGGGATCCCTGGGTTTTGGGTTAGTGTGTGGAATTGTAATATTGTTGATTATTTAGTGTATTTGTCATAAGATATCCCTACCGTGTTATTGTCTGTAATTGTTGTATGAGTGATTGAGACGCGGCACTGCTGCAGAGCGAGTGTGAAGTTCCGGTCCGCGGTTCCGTGTTCTCCGCGAGGAGAGCGGCCGGAGACGAACGAAGCGTACAGACGAACAACTGTACAGAAGCATTGTGTGAATCTAATAATGAGAATATTAAGTGGCAGTGTCTTGGACATTCGGATAACTTTTGTGATCCTATTTTTGTCTTAAAGTGCTTTGCTTGTAATACAGAGGTTTGGGTAGATCGGGAGGACGATTTTTGGTGTCCACAGTGTGGTAGCTGGACTGAGTGGGAAAAGATCGAGCGGGCGGGAGAGTTGCAACAAATAATCTGTGGAGACATAGCCTACCCCTGGAGATAAAGGTAGCAACAGCGGCAGCGGGGGGGTAACACCTAAGTGACACACGGAGATCAGGATCGCCTCTGAACTAAGGGGGTAAGGGAACATAAAAAGGGCAAAAATCAAGGAAGTGAGATACTGAAAAGTAGTACCCTAGGGTGTATTTTAGCACACTGGAAGGAGATCGGGGGCTCACCAGGTGGCAGCGTGGACAAGAAAACCTTAATTAAATATTGTAATCAAAGGTGGCCCCTTTACAAATTAGATGATCAGGAGAAATGGCCCTGAACGGGACTCTCAATTACAATACTATACTACAATTAATGCTGTTCCTTAGAAAGGAAGGAAAGTGGGATGAAGTCACATATGCGGATATGTTTTTCACCCTTTGGAACCACCCAGAGTACCAACGGGACTGCGGGCTATTACCTCCAGAAGACCCGATGGTACTAGCCTTAGAGAAAGAAAGACGAGGAGAAATGAAAGGTACTATAAAAAGATGTTGTTCAGCCTGTAGCATAGGGCAGAGATGCACAAAGCCTGAAAAGATTCGGGATCTTAAAGAAGACTATTTTCTTGACACTTACTTACCACCGGTTAGGGGAATAGAAGACCGTTGGGAGGGGGTAAGGGTTCCTCAAGAAGATAGAGAAACTGAAGCTGATTCCAAAACTGAATCCAAAACC